>NC_053391.1:158549027-158614704 GCF_905171765.1 Bufo bufo
CCACTTGTAGATCTCCACTGGCAGCCCATCACTTCTTGGAGCCTTATTATTGGACATACTTGATAACGCTGTCTCCATCTCAGTGACCGTTACAGGAGAGTCTAATGTAGCACGCTGTTCAATTGTGAGTACCGGCAATTGCAGACCCATAAGAAATGAATCTATCTCTGCATCTGAAGCTGTTAATCGGGAAGCATATAAGTTCGAATAGAACTCCTTCATAATCCCCAGTATCTGTTCCGGAGCATTACATTGAACCCCAGATGTATTCTTAAGAGCCGCTATATAACCGGAAGAACGTTGTGCTCTAGACACCATGGCCAACATTCTCCCTGTCTTTTCGCCCCTCTTCATAATATACTTGTTTCTGAAAGAACTGTTTATTTCTAGCGTTAAGCAATAGCCTATCATTAAGCTCCTTTTGTGCCTCTTCCCATAACACCCTATGCCTTTCAATAGGCTGATCAACATATTTAGCTTCAGCCGATTCCATTGCTCGCGTTAATCCCTGTACCTTAGCTCTAATTTCACTTTTTTTCCTGTTCACCTGTGCTATAAGTAATCCTCTCATATAAGCTTTCATAGTGTCCCATACTATCAGTCGTGAAGTTGTAGGCAAATTGGTCCTAAAAAACTCTTCCAGTTGCTCCTTGATACTACCCACGTCTGCTAATAAAGGTAACCAGAAAGGGTTAAACGTCCATGACTTACCATTCCCTATTCTAGGGGGTATAAAGGTAGCGGACACCAATAAGGGAGAATGATCCGTCAGCCGCCTGGCGAGGTATGTAATATCTTGTACTAAACTCCCCAATTCCTTGTTCACCAGTGCCAAGTCTATTCTAGACAATGAACTAAATGAACTAGAACAGCATGAGTATTGCTGTACCTGCGGGTTTCTTTCTCTCCATATATCAATTAGAGACACCTCCTGTAACAGTCTACCAAACGGAGTATAATCTCCTGATGAGGCTTTCACCGCCATCCCCATTCTATCCATACTAGGGCATATCCCATTATTGAAATCCCCCATTATGAGAACTGGAACCCCAGGGAAATCTGCTATGAAAGATAAAATCTTCTTAACAGTCACCGGACCTTAACCCAATCGAGATGGTTTGGGGTGAGCTGGACCGCAGAGTGAAGGCAAAAGGGCCAACAAGTGCTAAGCATCTCTGGGAACTCCTTCAAGACTGTTGGAAGACCATTTCAGGGGACTACCTCTTGAAGCTCATCAAGAGAATGCCAAGAGTGTGCAAAGCAGTATACAAAGCAAAAGGTGGCTACTTTGAAGAACCTAGAATATGACATATTTTCTGTTGTTTCACACTTGTTTGTTATGTATATAATTCCACATGTGTTAATTCATAGTTTTGATGCCTTCATAGTCATGAAAATAAAGAAAACTATTTGAATGAGAAGGTGTGTCCAAACTTTTGGTCTGTACTGTATATACATACGTGTACAGTGTGATATACGCACAAGCACATACATACTCCAGCAATGGTATAACAAGATGAATGATCAAGTGAATTATTATTTTTTAATTACCCACAAGTAATAAAAGAAGCTGATAGTGGTCCCTGTTCACATCTATGCATCTTTGAGCATGTCAGAAAATGTTGGCTGATACTGCTTGCAGCTCGGCAAGAAAAACAAATGAACCAGCACCTCCATAATAAGTGAATTTGAGAACACAGGTGTACGCTACCTTGGCTGAAACACAATTGGATTAGAAGAACTACAAGTATCAGCACACTGCTAGTCAATTGCACAAAGATATAAGCAAACACTGTATAAAAAATAGCTGCTTGGTGGCCATACTTACTGCAAGGGCAGTTAGAAGCTCTTTGCGCATATAACTGATCAAAAATAAGTCGGGCCCATCTACCAGACGACAAGGTGGCTTCTAATCAGATGGGGCCTACTCTAACATGCCTCTCCTGGGCTTACAGCCTACAATCTGGGCAAAGTAGCACCCAGCTATATCCTACACATGCCTCTCCCAGTCAGCCTGCAATATGGGCAAAGTAGAATACAGCTGTACAATCTATCTAATTAACTACTTCAGCTTAAAGGGTTTCTGTCACCCCACAAAACTCTTTTTTTTTTTTTTTTGGATAGTTAGATTCCTTATAGGGCGATATAGGAGAATATAATAGTCTTACTTACTTTCATGCGGCCGATTCTTTATAAAACGAAGTTTTATAATATGTAAATGAGGGCTCTACCAGCAAGTAGGGCGTCTACTTGCTGGTAGCCGCAGCAGAAAACCGCCCCCTCGCCGTGTTGATTGACAGGGCCAGCCGTGATCTCCTCCTCCGGCCGGCCCTGTCAGTATTTCAAAAATCGCGCGCCTCTGGTCATTCGGCGCAGGCGCTCTGAGATGAGGAGGCGCCGATGACGTCTTCTCTTTCGGTGATGTCATCGGCGCAGGCGCACTGAGGGAGTGCTGAGGAGACGCGCCTCCTCATCTCAGAGCGCCTGCGCCGAATGACCAGAGGCGCGCGATTTTTGAAATACTGACAGGGCCGGCCGGAGGAGGAGATCACGGCTGGCCCTGTCAATCAACACGGCGAGGGGGCGGATTTCTGCAGCAGCTACCAGCAAGTAGACGCCCTACTTGCTGGTAGAGCCCTCATTTACATATTATAAAACTTTGTTTTATAAAGAATCGGCCGCATGAAAGTAAGTAAGACTATTATATTCTCCTATATCGCCCTATAAGGAATCTAACTATCCAAAAAAAAAAAAATGAGTTTTGTGGGGTGACAGAAACCCTTTAAACACTTCAGCTTAAACACCCTTAATGACCAGACCACTTTTTACAATTCTGCACTACACTACTTTCACGATTTATTGCTCGGTCATGCAACTTACCACCCAAATGAATTTTACCTCTTTTTCTTCTCACTAATAGAGCTTTCATTTGGTGGTATTTCATTGCTGCTGACAATTTTACTTTTTTTGTTATTAATCGAAATGTAACAAAATTTTTGCAAAAAAATGAAATTTTTCACTTTCAGTTGTAAAATTTTTCAAAAAAAACAACATCTATATATAAATTTTTCTCTAAATTTATTGTTCTACATGTCTTTGATAAAAAAAAATGTTTGGGTAAAAAAAAAAATGGTTTGGGTAAAAGTTATAGCGTTTACAAACTATGGTACAAAAATGTGAATTTCCGCTTTTTGAAGCAGCTCTGACTTTCTGAGCACCTGTCATGTTTCCTGAGGTTCTACAATGCCCAGACAGTAGAAAAACCCCACAAATGACCCCATTTCGGAAAGTAGACACATTAAGGTATTCGCTGATGGGCCTAGTGAGTTCATAGAACTTTTTATTTTTTGTCACAAGTTAGCAGAAAATGATTATTTTTTTTTTCTTACAAAGTCTCATATTCCACTAACGTGTGACAAAAAATAAAAACTTCCATGAACTCACTATGCCCATCACGAAATACCTTGAGCTGTCTTCTTTCAAAAATTGGGTCACTTGTGGGGTAGTTATACTGCCCTGGCATTTTAGGGGCACTAATGCGTGAGAAGTAGTTTGAAATCAAAATGTGTAAAAAATGCCCTGTGAAATCCTAAAGGTGCTCTTTGGAATGTGGGCCCCTTTGCCCACCTAGGTTGCAAAAAGTGTCACACATGTGGTATCGCTGTACTCAGGAGAAGTTGGGCAATGTGTTTTGGGGTGTCATTTTACATATACCCATGCTAAGTGAGATAAATATCTCGGTCAAATGCCAACTTTGTATAAAAAAAGGGAAAAGTAGTCTTTTGCCGAGATATTTCTCTCACCCAGCATGGGTATATGTAAAAAGACACCCCAAAACACATTGCCCAACTTCTCCTGAGTACAGCGATACCACATGTGTGACACTTTTTTGCAGCCTAGATGCGCAAAGGGGACCAAATTCCTTTTAGGAGGGCATTTTTAGACATTTGGATCCCAAACTTCTTCTCACTCTTTAGGGCCCCTAAAATGCCAGGGCAGTATAAATACCCCACATGTGACCCCATTTTGGAAAGAAGACACCCCAAGGTATTCCATGAGGGGCATGGCGAGTTCATAGAAGATTTTTTTTTTTTTGCACAAGTTAGCGGAAATTGATTTTTTTTTTGTTTTTTCTCACAAAGTCTCAATTTACGCTAACTTGTGACAAAAAATTAAATTTTACATGAACTCGCCATGCCCTTCACAAAATACCTTGAGGTGTCTTCTTTCCAAAATGGGGTCACGTGTGGGGTATTTATACTGCCCTGGCATTTTAGGGGCCCTAAAGCGTGAGAAGAAGTCTGGAATATAAATGTCTAAAAAAAATTACGCATTTGGATTCTGTGAGGGGTATGGTGAGTTCATGTGAGATTTTATTTTTTGTCACAAGTTAGTGGAATATGAGACTTTGTAAGAAAAATAAATAAATAAATAAAAAAATATAAATTTCCGCTAACTTGTGCCAAAAAAATGTCTGAATGGAGCCTTACAGGGGGGTGATCAATGACAGGGGGGTGATCAGGAAGTCTATATGGGGTGATCACCTCCCTGTCATTGATCACCCCCCTGTAAGTCTCCATTCAGAGGTCCGTATGTGTTTTGCGGTTCCACGGATCCATGGATCGGATCCGCAAAACACATACGGACGTCTGAATGGAGCCTTACAGGGGGGTGATCAATGACAGGGGGGTGATCAGGGAGTCTATATGGGGTGATCACCCCCCTGTCATTGATCACCCCCCTGTCATTGATCACCCCCTGTAAGACTCCATTCAGAGGTCCATATGATCCGCAAAAAACACATATGGACGTCTGAATGGAGCCTTACAGGTGGGTGATCAATGACAGGGGGGTGATCAATGACAGGGGGTGATCAATGACAGGGGGGTGATCAGGGAGTCTATATGGGGTGATCACCCCCCTGTAACGCTCCATTCAGAGGTCCGTATGTGTTTTGCGGATCCATGGATCGGATCCGCAAAACACATACGGACGTCTGAATGGAGCCTTACAGGGGGGTGATCAATGACAGGGGGGTGATCAGGGAGTCTATATGGGGTGATCACCCCCCTGTCATTGATCACCCCCCTGTAAGGCTCCATTCAGACGTCCGTATGTGTTTTGCGGATCCGATCCATGGATCCGTGGATCCGCAATACACATACGGACCTCTGAATGGAGCCAGCCTTACAAGGGGGTTATCAATTACAGGGGGTGATCAGGGAGTCTATATGGGGTGATCATCCCCCTGTCATTGATCACCCCCCTGTAAGGCTCCATTCAGACATACGTATGTGTTTTGCGGATCCTATCCGTGGATCCGCAAAACACATACGGACCTCTGAATGGAGCCAGCCTTACAGGGGGGTGATCAATGACAGGGGGGTGATCAGGGAGTCTATATGGGCTATATGTCATTGATCACCCCCCTGTAAGGCTCCATTCAGACGTCCGTATGTGTTTTGCGGATCCGCGGATCCATGGATCGGATCCGCAAAACACATACGGACGTCTGAATGGAGTCTTACAGGGGGTTGATCAATGACAGGGGGGTGATCAGGGAGTCTAATATGGGGTGATAAGTGGTTAATAAGTGTCGGGGGGTGTAGTTTAGTGGTGTTTGGTGCTACTTATTACAGAGCTGCCTGTGTCCTCTGGTGGTCGATCCAAGCAAAAGGGACCACCAGAGCACCAGGTAGCAGGTATATTAGACACTGTTATCAAAACAGCATCTAATATACCTTTTAGGGGTTAAAAAATCGCATCTACAGCCTGCCAGCGAACGATCGCCGCTGGCAGGCTGCAGATTCACTCACTTACCTTCGGTTCCTGTGAATGCGCGCGCCTATGTGCGCGCGTTCACATGAAATCTCGCCTCTCGCGAGAGGACACGTATATGCGTTCACCCAGAATAACAGGGCCGCCGCCAGGACGCAATCCTGTGTACGGCGGTCCTGAGGCGGTTAAAAGCACATGGTAAATGGGCAGTGGTGCACGGTTCAAACTCCCTACCAGGGGGCGCCACCCCCCAGTGGCAGTGACAATAGGGAAGAAAAACAAACGAACCAGCACCTCCATAATAAGTGAATTTGAGAACGCAGGTGCACGCTACCTTGGCTGAAACACAATTGAATTAGTAGAACTATAAGTAACAGCACACTGCTAGTCAATTGCACAAAGATATAAGCAAACATTTAATAAAAAAATAGCTGCTTGGTGGCCATACTTACTGCAAGGGCAGTTAGAATCTCTAACTTACAGCTCTTCAGCAGCGATGCTGCAGAAGAAAAAATGTCCTGTTTTTTCCAACAAGATGGGGCAACATGCCGCACCTCAGAGAACTCACTCATGAGCTGTTTACGGAGGAGCGAACTGTGAGCAAGGTGTTATGGCCACCATGTTCCCCAGACTTGTCCACATGCAATTTTTATTTGTGGAGAAATTTAAAACAGAGAGTGTACGCTAACGATCCACATCCCCTGGATGAACTCAAGGAAAACATCACAAACACTATCTGCAGTATGTTCATCTTGTCATACTATCGCTGGAGGTGGGCTACTTTTTCATCGGCCACACTGTATAAACATACAAACACATTCACACTCAGAATGAGCATAATAATATAACAGGCTATAGCTACTAGAGAGGGGTCGTTGATCCAGGGAGTTATTCTGATTGCCTGATTGGAGTCGGGAAGGAATTTTTTATTCCCCTAAAGTGGGGAAAATTGGCTTCTACCTCACAGGGTTTTTTTTTTGTCTTCCTCTGGATCAACTTGCAGGATAACAGGCCGAACTGGATGGACAGATGTCTTTTTTCAGCCTTATGTACTATGTTACTATGTTACTTATGTATATACTGTATACAGGCACATAAACACTTATCTACTTCCAGGGGCGTAACTAGAAGTGACTGGGCCCCACAGCAAATATTTGTAAGGGCCCCCCAGCGCGCTTCGCACCTCCCTCCTGTGTAAACCCCACTCCTTTGGCACAGTGTAGAGGTATACTGTATATTGTGTGGCACAGTGTATGCTATATGTGTATAACAAACATATTTCATATGAAAACTTACAATTACTTGACTTGGCCCTTGGGGATCTCGGACGCCACTTCAACACTTTGCCCGGGGGCTCGGTGGAGCTGATGTTGTGCTTTATCCTAATGAGAAAGATTTCATAATAAGGATTTGGAGAAGGGGCAGAGGGATAGCAGAGCAGGGAGAGGCTGGTGCTGTTACTAGGGGGTCATACCATGGGGGAGTAATAAAGCCCACCATAATGCGCCCCCAGTAGAAATAATTCTCCTTATAATTTGACAGTGCAAAAATACCCCCTTGTAATGCCCCCAGTTGAGCTAATGTCCCCATAGTGCCCCCATAATGTCCCAGTATAAAATACCCCTGTATAGTGCCCCCAGTAAATTCCCCCATAGTGCTCCTCTCCCCCCTTCCTGCTAGTGTCCCCATAATGTACCAGTATAAAATGTCCCATATATAGTGCCCCAGTAGATGCCCCTCAGTGTCCGGCCTCTGATAGGCTGCCGGTCTAGTGTCCCCCATAATGCCCCCCAATAATGTGCCAGTAAGTGTCCCCATAGATGCCCCCCAATAATGTGCCAGTAAGTGTCCCCAAGTGCCTCTCACCTCCCACCACATGTTGTTCCAGTATCATAGTGCCATCTCCC
Source organism: Bufo bufo (assembly GCF_905171765.1). Classification (NCBI taxonomy): domain Eukaryota; kingdom Metazoa; phylum Chordata; class Amphibia; order Anura; family Bufonidae; genus Bufo; species Bufo bufo. The sequence goes on from NC_053391.1 coordinate 158,556,713, forward strand.
CCCCCCCCCATGTGCCAGTATCAAGTGCCTCTCTCTCCCCCTCATGTCCCAGTATCATAGTGCCATCTCCCCCCCAAAAAAGTGACAGTATCAAGTGCCTCTCCCCCCCCATGTGCCAGTATCATAGTGCCAAACCCACCCATGTGCCAGTATCAAGTGCCAACCCCCCCCCCACGTGCCAGTATCAAGTGCCTCCCTCCCCCCCCATGTGCCAGTATCAAGTGCCTCTCTCCTCCCCCCCATGTCCCAGTATCATAGTGCCACCCCCCCCCCCCCCAAAAAAAAGTGCCGGTATCAAGTTCCTCTCTCCTCCCCCCCATGTGCCAGTATCAAGTGCCTCTCTCTTCCCCCCATGTCCCAGTATCATAGTGCCATCTCTCCCCCCCCAAAAAAGTGCCAGTATCAAGTGCCTCTCCCCCCCATGTGCCAGTATCATAGTGCCAAAATCACCCATGTGCCAGTATCAAGTGCCAAACCCCCCCCCTCCCATGTGCCAGTATCAAGTGCCTCTCTCCCCCCTCCATGTGCCAGTATCAGGTGCCTCTACCCCCCCCCATGTGCCAGTATCAGGTGCCTCTCTTCCCCCCCCCATGTGCCAGTATCAGGTGCCAACCCCCCTCCCCCCATGTGCCAGTATCAAGTGCCTCCCGCTCCCCCCATGGCAGTTACAGTCGGGTATTAAAAAAATAAAATAAACACTTCTACTTACCTCCATGTCAGCAATGCAATGCAGCCTCTTCCTGTGTCCTGCCCTGTATGTCCATATATGGAGTCAGTGCTTGTATTTCAGAAAAGTTTCTGCTGGGATTCGAACCCACAACCTTCATGTATCAGAGGCAAAGCATTTACCCACACAGCCATAAAGGCTGCATTGCCACTGACTGAAAAATACGAGACTTCTACTGTTATAGCTGGCTAAGTGTACATCTATACACATGACAGCTGCCCCAACACACCCAGCACTGCTATATCTCTATATGACAGCTGTCCCAGCACACCCAGCTCTGCTATATCTCTATATATGATAGCTGCCCCAGCACACCCAGCTCTGCTACATCTAATAGACATGTCAGCTGCACCAGCACACTCAGTTCTACTATATCTCTATATATGACAGCTGCCCCAGCACACCCAGCTCTGCTACATCTATATATCTCTAAGTATTGCTATACAGTATATAGATATATAGAGATATAGCAAAGCTGAGTGTGCTTGGGCAGCTGTCATGTGTATAGATGTAGCAGAAATGGGTGTGTTTGGGCAGCTGTCATGTGTATAGATGTAGCAGAGCTGGGTTTGCTGGGCCAGCTGTCATATATAGAGATATAGTAGAGCTGAGGTGAGATAAATATCTTGGTCAAATGACAACTTTGTATAAAAAAATGGGAAAAGTTGTCTTTTGCCAAGATATTTCTCTCACCCAGCATGGGTATATATAAAATGACACCCCAAAACACATTCCCCACCTTCTCCTGAGTACGGAGATACCAGATGTGTGACACTTTTTTGCAGCCTAGGTGGGCAAAGGGGCCCATATTCCAAAGAGCACCTTTCGGATTTCACAGGTCATTTTTTACAGAATTTGATTTCAAACTCCTTACCACACATTTGGGCCCCTAGAATGCCAGGGCAGTATAACTACCCCACAAGTGACCCCATTTTGGAAAGAAGAGACCCCAAGGTATTCGCTGATGGGCATAGTGAGTTCATAGAACTTTTTATTTTTTGTCACAAGTTAGTGGAATATGAGACTTTGTAAGAAAGAAAAAAAAAAATCATAATTTTCCGCTAACTTGTGACAAAAAATAAAAAGTTCTATGAACTCACTATGCCCATCAACGAATACCTTAGGGTGTGTACTTTCAGAAATGGGGTCATTTGTGGGGTGTTTGTACTGTCTGGCCATTGTAGAACCTCAGGAAACATGACAGGTGCTCAGAAAGTCAGAGCTGCTTCAAAAAGCGGAAATTCACATTTTTGTACCATAGTTTGTAAACGCTATAACTTTTACCCAAACCATTTTTTTTTTACCCAAACATTTTTTTTTTATCAAAGACATGTAGAACTATAAATTTAGAGCAAAATTTCTATATGGATGTCGTTTTTTTTGCAAAATTTTACAACTGAAAGTGAAAAATGTCATGTTTTTGCAAAAAAATCGTTAAATTTCGATTAATAACAAAAAAAGTAAAAATGTCAGCAGCAATGAAATACCACCAAATGAAAGCTCTATTAGTGAGAAGAAAAGGAGGTAAAATTCATTTGGGTGGTAAGTTGCATGACCGAGCAATAAACGGTGAAAGTAGTGTAGGTCAGAAGTGTAAAAAGTGGCCTGGTCTTTCAGGGTGTTTAAGCACTGGGGGCTGAAGTGGTTAACTAACTTGAAAATAAACTGTCACACACGCTGCCGGGCGCCGAAGCCGCTACTTCCCCGGTAGTTACGCCACTGCCTATTTCCTTGCTGGATGAGCTCAAGTTTCTTGCAAGGTAATGCCTTGTCATGGCTTCTTCTGCTGTCTCCTCATTTGTGAACAGAAGGATTCCTCCCTTCTTTCCTGTTCCAACTAGGCAGCAGATGCATGGGCTCTGTCAGGGAGGAGCAATGATGTCTCCTCACTATGGTTGAGCAAATCAAAGTATCTGAAGTGGACTTTGATCCAAATTTCAGGGAAAATTCCATTTGCCACGAAGCTAAATTTCCTTGTGTATCATGGTAACAAATTTTCCCTGAAATGACGTTTAAAAAAACATAACTCATTCATTTGAGTGCGAAGAGGCCACCATAGCCATCTTGATTTAAGATCCCCCACAAAATCGCAAGATTTAATGCGGGATCTTCAATCAAGATGGTTGTAATGGCCTCTTTGTGCTCATATGGATAAGGTGAGCATATTTTTTTTACTGATTAACCCCTTGACAGCCCTCAATGGTCATCTCAGATCAGCAATGAACGTGGCATCTGAGGGATTCAATGACGGGGGAGGTGCAATCGCCATTCACGTCATTGCGCCTGCTACTCACAAAAAAATGCACTTCGCGATGAAGAAATTCATCACAAAGTAAATGTCTTTGTGAAATTTGAATCAAATTTTTGCAATTTTCGCTCACGACTACTCCTAATATATGCCTGTCTGCTGCATTACAGAAGTGAAGGGACAGCATGGAGAGAGGAGAACGACAGCCTGGGGCATAGAGTTATCCTGCTGTAGATAAGGCCCCGGGTGGTGGCCTCACCATCCTCACTAAGCAGAGAAAGCAGTTTCTTCTTGCTTAGATGCTGTAATAGCGGGGGTGGGGCCAAATAGTATTAATAGGAAAGAGCCCACTGCAGAATTCTATGGTCCTCCGGTGGGCCAGTCCAACACTGACTGCATGGCTAGATGCTTGAGTGTATACACTTGTACCAATGGGAATGAAATTCTGAATAGAGTACCTGAAATTAATGATTAAGACCTGTGCCCCAATACTAACAATTTAACTTCCTCATAAGTTATATTACAAAATTTCTGCAAATAAGTATTGATGTTTGTATGACAATGGTGTCTGATATTGCTTGTGTAGTGGTAGTGCCTTAAAATATAACATAGCTGAAAATTGTGTTGTCTCCCCTTACCAGTGTTAGTGTTATAATTGGAATATACTAAGGTTTATTAAACCATGAACTGCTGACTTGTAGTGATTTCTTGTGATTTTTTTTGTGAAATTGTCAATGTCTTTACTTCTTTATCAAAGGAGACTTCTTTAATGATCCTTTACCTGAGGCAGACCTGTTTATCGTGGCCAGGATTATTCATGACTGGACAGAAGAAAAATGCATTAAACTACTGACGAAGATGTATCACTCTTGTAGACCTGGTAAGCCCATAATCTGCAGGAAATCTATGTGATGTAAAATATGTTTGTGATAAAAAAAAAAAGACAAAAGCATTCTAGCAGTTATAACTTTACTGGCTAATGAGAAAAAATATATTTGAAAACTTTTGGAGAACAGAGGCTCCTTCATCAGGCAGGTTTACAAGTGAATTACCCAGAGAAAAGCAAATTTTACCCAGAGAAAAGCAAATTTAAAAAAAGTTGCAGACATTTGTAGGTGGGGCAATACATCATTAAGATAAGCCATGATAATAAAACTGAGGCTATTGTTACAGATGGATAGACAATAAAGGTTAAGACTAGAATGGGTTGTGTCACTTCAGCAAATAGAATTTATGTAGAGAAAGTTAATACAAATCACTAAGGGTACTTTCACACTTGCGTTTTTCTTTTCTGGCATAGAGTTCCGTCACAGGGGCTCTATACCGGAAAAGAACTGATCAGTTTTATCCCCATGCATTCTGAATGGAGAGTAAGGCTACTTTCACACTTGCGGCAGAGAGATCCAGCAAGCAGTTCCGTCGCCGGAACTGCCTGCCGGATCAGGCAAAATGTATGCTAACTGATGGCATTAGTAAGACTGATCAGGATCCTGATCAGTCTTAAAAATGCCTGATCAGTCGAAAAAATGCATTGAAATGCCGGATCCGTCTTTCCGGTGTCATCCGGCAAAAACGGATCCAGCATTTATTTTTTCACCTTTTTTTCAGTCTGCGCATGCGCATACCGGAAGGACGGATCCGGCATTCCGGTATTCTGAATGCCGGATCCGGCACTAATACATTCCTATGGGAAAAAATGCCTGATCCGGCATTCAGGCAAGTCTTCAGTTTTTTTAGCCGGAGATAAAACCGTAGCATGCTACGGTTTTCTCTTTTGCCTGATCAGTCAAAACGACTGAACTGAAGACATCCTGATGCAAACTGAACGGATTACTCTCCATTCAGAATGCATGGGGACATACCTGATCAGTTATTTTCCGGTATAGAGCCCCTGTGACGGAACTCTATGCCGGAAAAGAACAACGCAAGTGTGAAAGTAGCCTAATCCGTTCAGTTTGCATCAGGATGTCTTCAGTTCAGTCGTTTTGACCGATCAGGCAAAAGAGAAAACCGCAGCATGCTACGGTTTTCTCTCCGGCAAAAAAAACTGAAGACTTGCCTGAATGCCGGCATTTTTTCTCATAGGAATGTATTAGCGCCGGATCCGGCATTCAGAATACCGGAATGCCGGATCCCTCCTTCCGGCCTGCGCATGCGCAGACCGGATCCGTCTGTCCGCATGACAAGCGGTGAGATGGATCCGTCCTTGCAATGCATTTGTGAGACGGATCCGCATCCGGATCCGTCTCACAAATGCTTTGAGTCAGCGGCAGATCGGCAGATCCGGCGGGCAGTTCCGACGACGGAAATGCCCGCCGGATCACACTGCCGCAAGTGTGAAAGTAGCCTTACTATTGTATTGTGATTGTCCATATTGCTTCCTGTCCTGGCTGGATTCATTTTTCCATCACATTATACACTGCTCTGTTTCATGGTTATGACTAGAGATGAGAGAATTTCTCAAAAAGATTAGCTTCGATTCGAATTTTTTCATGGTGAATCGCGTTAAAAAACAGCTATTTCCTGGCTGCAGAGAGCATGTATAGTGGTGTAGAATAATAGACCTTGCAGTAACACGCTTAGGGAGTCTTCTGTGGTAGTGAAACAATACTGTGAGTCAGTATGACATGCAGATGACTGGCGTCGCTCTTAGAATCACTGCACACCTCACTTATTTGGGCAGTTATGGGGCCAAAACCGACCAAATAACTCAAGTGTGAACTCAGCCTTACAGGTCAATGTTAGTGCCAGGTATAAAGAACCATGCAAAGGCCCAAGACGCCTTTTACACTGTCATCAGCTGATTCCACATAGATGTCTACAGAACCTGTTCTATTAACGCTTATACAAGTAGAGACCACCTGACAGAGTGGTGAGGGTGTCAGCAGTAAGTTTGTGTTGACGTTACTGATTATTTTGCCCTTCCTCTGATCCATCAGTACAATAACCCCCAAAAAACTGATCCTGTCTGTTGAGCATCCGTCTTCACTCGGTCAGCATGTCAGTAATCCATCAGTATTGCTAAAGCCCAAAAAAACTGAAGTGGATCCAAAACAGAGATGACACGTTAATGGAATCGTTGCATGTCTTCTGTGTTTTGCACCCACTCATGCTTTTGGCTACCAAATCATAAGCCAATTCTAATGCAAAATAGGGACCATGTCATACAGGCCTTACAGCTACTACATAGACAGGATCCGTTGTGCGTCTAATTTTTCCTTCCTTCTGACAGATCAGAAGGTTTAAATAAATGATGATGTCAACTAGGTCAAAAAGGCAAAATAGTGGCCCAGTCATGGAGTGGGGATGGTGGGAACATCATGAGAATTCCACAGAGTGGACCAATGACAGAGTGTTGAGATGGCAGCAGCATGAGGAGACCACAGAGTGGCCCAGTGACAAAGTGGGGAGGTGGCAGCAGCATGAGGAGACCACAGAGTAGCCCAGTGACAGATTGGGGAGGTAGCAGCAGCATGAGGAGACCACAGAGTGGTGATGTGGCAGCAGCATGAGGAGATCACAGAGTGACCCAGTGACAAAGTGGGGAGGTAGCAGCAGCATGAGGAGACCACAGAGTGGTAATGGGACTGCAGCATGAGAAGACCACAGAGTGGTGAGGTGGAAGCAGCATGGGGAGACCACAGAGTGGCCCAGTAACAGAGCAGAGAGGTGGCAGCAGCATGAGAAGACCACAGAGTGGCCCAGTGACAGAGTGTTGAGGTAGCAGCAGAATGAAAAGACCACAGAGTGGTTAGGTCGCAGCAGTATGAGGAAACCACAGAGTGGCCCAGTGACAGAGTGGGGAGGTGGCAGCAACATAAGGAGACCACAGAGGGGCCCAGTGACAGAGTGGGGAGGTGGGGGGGGCAATACCAGTACCAGCTGAAGATGGTGGGTGGCAGTAGGAGCACCTGGCAGCAGGTGTGGCATTAGGCGGGTGGCAGCATCAGAATAGTAGCTGAAGCAGGTAGCCAGAAGAAACAGGTCTCTTTTGACAAAGTTTAGGTGTGCATAAATCACTGAAAAAAGGTGCACCACAATAATATGCGACTGACTATACTGGCTAGACCCTCACGCTGATGTTAAAAGCTGAGACTATAGCCAATTTATTCCAGTCAGGAACAGATCGGAGCCCTGCACACTCCGTCAATGTGTCTCATTGTGGCGTGGGGTCCTATCAATATACTACATATAGTGTGTGAACACAGTCTAATAGGTGCTAAGGACCGACTCACAGCTAAGCTCCTACACACCTCCATAGTAAGATCACTAATACAATGAAAGGGGTGAGGAGGCTGCGAGCCACACCTATAACAGGCCATTTGACACAGGCTACCAGGTGCACCAGAATGTTACCAATGACAAGCATTAGCACATTCATAACATATAAAGAAAAATCACTGAATGAAGTGGCCTAAATGGGAGGAAATGCTCAACCCCAAACACTTTAGCGTGTTTATAATCGGAGGAGCAATTCCTCTACAAGTGATCCGTTGCTAACGGCAATCCCCAGCAAAAATGCATACAATGGAGGATGACAGCAGCGGACCACATGCACCACAAAAATATCCTACACAAGATGAAATAATGTGTGGATGAAGATATAAGAATACATAAATCACTGGAAAAAAGGTGCGCCACAATAATATGCGACTGACCTGGTAGCTTGTGTCACATGGCCTGTTATTGGTGGGGCTCGCAGCCTCCTCCTCCTTCCCATTGTATTAGTGATCTTACTATGGAGGTATGTAGGAGCTTGGCTGTGAGACGGCCCGTAGAATCAGACAGTGTTGACACACAATAGGTAGTTTAGCGGTAGGACCCACGCCACACTGAGACACCTTGACGGGGTGCGCTGGGCTCCAATATGTTCCTGACTGGAATATATTGGCTAAAGTCTCAGCTTTTAACATCAGTGTCTAACCAGTATGGCTAGGGTTGAGCGAACCCGAACTGTAAAGTTCGGGTTCGTACCGAACTTTAGCATTTTTGGACCCCGGACCCGAACCCGAACATTTCCGTAAAAGTTCGGGTTCGGTGTTCGGTGGTTTCTTGGTGATTTCAGGGAGAGAATAGGAGAGAATATAACTCAGCGATCTACAGACAAATAGTTGTGTGGGTGCAGGGCACTATCGTTTTACCCTGCCCTGAGCTCATTGACCAAAAAATACAAACTTTTAGAATTCTGTTAGTTAGGTGGGTGGTGGCGGCAGTGGCCATTTTATGCATGCTCAGTGCACCAGCACTGCATCTGAGCTTTTGGGACATTGCAAATCAACATTTTTGGGGGGCAAACTACAACATCTGGATTAGTCAGTGTGCAATTTAAGGTAGAAATACACCCATCATTTTCTGGGGTTTGAAAAACACACTCTTATGACAAAAAACACTATTTTCAGGCCTTGCAGAATCAGCACGTGTAAAATTACAGGCTTATATACTGATGTCAAATTCAGTTTTTAAACAAACACTAATTTGGGCACAAAAAATTTAGTTGGCAGCCTTTGATGTAGATGTCAATGTGAGATACACCCTTAATACATTTGGGTTACATTCAGAGATTTTAAATACCGCCATTTGGTGCACCAATATTGAATTCAGGCCTACACTGGTTCAGGCCCTGTGATATACCCCCTCTACATACAGGGGTTTGAATTAGGCATTTGAAATACAGCCATTTGAAATACAGCCTTTTTGTGCATAGATATATTTACTTCAGGCCTACAGAGGTTCAGGCCCTGTGAGATACCACCTCTACATACAGGGGTTTGAATTAGGCATTTGAAATACAGCCATTTGAAATACAGCCAATTTGTGCAAAGATATATTTACTTCAGGCATACAGAGGTTCAGACCCTCTGAGATACTATCTCTACATACAGGGGTTTGAATTAGGCATTTGAAATACAGCCATTTGAAATTCAGCCATTTTGTGCAAATATATATTTACTGCAGGCCTACAGAGGTTCAGGCCCTCTGAGATACTACCTCTACATAAAGGGGTTTGAATTAGGCATTTGAAATACAGCTATTTGAAATTCAGCCATTTTGTGCAAAGATATATTTACTGCAGGCCTACATTGGTTCAGGCCCTGTGAGATACTACCTCGACATACAGGGGTTTGAATTAGGAATTTGAAATACAGCCATTTGAAATACAGCCATTTTGTGCAAAGATATATTTACTTCAGGCCTACAGAGGTTCAGGCCCTCTGAGATACTACCTCTACATACAGGGGTATGAAATAGGCATTTGAAATACAGCCATTTTGGGCAAAAAAAATATTTTATTGAGGCCTAGTCTGGTTCAGGCCATGTGAGATAAACCCTTTACATACTGTCGTTCTTTCTTCTATTAATTAAACACCCATTTAGGGCAAGATCCTAAATTCAAAAAATATGAGGAGAGCGTCAAATAAGTGTCACGACCGCTATCCCAGCAGCAGTCGTGTCGCACCAGACGGAGGGGAAGGGGGACCCTTATCTACGGATGGGAATAGTATGGCCACCCCTGACTAACCCTAAGCTGGCACCTGTCTGCCCTGATTCCCTAGACGGGGTGTGAACCCGTGCAGCGAGCAGGATGCCTAAACCCTCAGTCACCCTAACAAGCCTAGAGTGGGGAAAGGCCGATGGGAGCACTAGTCACCATCACTCATGTCTAGGAGAACAGCAGGGGAAGACAGCAACAAACAAACTATAGCAGAGATAGACTTATCCAGTCACGAGCAGAGAAGGCGATCCCAATCACGACAGTCCACGCCGGACAAGAGCTCCACAGCAACACCAACACCATCAAACGATCTCCTTCAAAGGTCAGAATAGAACTGGAAGTAAGGACTATATCTGGCAATGACTGCAAGTGAAAGTGAAACTGATATAGTAGCTGGGAGTGGCAGACAGGACTCACCTGAGAAGGATGCCTACAAACTCCCAGTCAGGACAAAAAGGTTCACAAGGCAAAACCCAGATGACATACCCTGAACCACGGAGCAAACTCACAAGCTATCGTGAGTAGCAAGTCGCTGCGACCTTCTCCTCCCAGACCTGTCTGGATCAGTCACAGTCGTGACAATAAGGGACATGGCCCAGGTCGTGGTGCTGCTGGTGGAGCTCCTGTTACAGGGAGAGGACGTGGTCGATCTGTGCCAGCTACACGCACAAGTGAAACCCCTTCCTCAGGTGCGAGTAGGCGACAAAACCTGCAGCGGTATTTGGTCGGGCCTAATGCTACTCTACGAATGGTGAGGCCTGAACAAGTACAGGCGATAGTAGATTGGGTTGCTGACAGTGGATCCAGATCCTTCACATTGTCTCCCACCAAGTTTCCTGCTGAAAGACCACAGTTGGCACCTGCAGCCGATGTCCATCAGTCTTTCACCTCACCCTCTTGCAAATCAGCCAAGCAGTCTGAGCCCCAAGTCATGCAGCAGTCTCTTCTGCTTTTTGACGACTCTATTAGCAGGGTTTCCCAGGGCCATCCACCTAGCCCTGCCCCAGAAATGGAAGAGATTGAGTGCACCGATGCTCAACCACTTATTTTTCAAGATGAGTACATGGGAGGACCATCGCAGCACGTCTCAGATGATGACGAAACACAGGTGCCAACTGCTGGGGTTTTCGAAAGTGTGCAGACCGACAAGGAAGTCAGGGGTGAAGACTGGGTGGAAGATGATGTGGAGGACGATGAGGTCCTCGACCCCACATGGAATCAAGGTCATGCGAGTGACCGATGTAGTTCGGGGGAAGAGGCGTGGTCGCACAGAGCCACAAGCACAGCAGAAGAGGGAGCAGGGTGCAAAAGCAGAGCGGCCGTCCTCTAGACAGTACGCCTCCTACTGCCCACCGCAGCAAGGGACGGAGCACACCAAAGCCAGCTCCAAGGAGTTCCCTGGCGTGGCAGTTCTTCAGACAATGTGCTGACGACAAGACACAAGTGGTTTGCACGCTGTGCAATCAGAGCCTGAAGCGAGGCATAAACGTTCACAACCTGCATGACCAGGCATTTAAGTGCAAAGCACGAGCTGCAGTGGAGTAGACACCTCAAAAACCAAGAAAGGTCTCTGGCTCCTCCTGCTTCCTCTTCTCTTCATCCACCTCTGGAGTGACAGTGCCACCTGGCACCCCACAAACAGAGGATCTGCCAGCAACACCAACACCTGGGTCACCAAGCATCTCCACAATGTTACACGGAAGCGTTCAGCTCTCCATACACCAAACGCTGGAGAGGAGGAGGAAGTACCCACCTACCCACCCGCGATCCCTAGCCCTGAATGCCAGCATTTCTAAATTACTTGCCTTTGAAATGCTGTCATTCCGTCTGGTGGAGACTGATAGTTTTAAAGGCCTTATGGCGGTGGCTGTCCCACAGTACGTCGTGCCCAGCCGCCACTACTTTTCAAGGCGAGCCACCCCTTCCATTCACAACCAAGTAGGGGACAAAATCAGGTGTGCACTGCGCAATGCCATCTGTGGCAAGGTGCACCTGACTACGGATACGTGGACCAGTAAGCACGGTCAGGGCCGTTATATCTCCGTAACAGCACACTGGGTAAATGCAGTGGCGGCTGGGCCTGAGGCGGATAGCAGTTTGGCGCATATCCTTGCACCACCGAGGATTGCAGGGCGCTTCAGTTTGCCTACTGTTGCTTCCTCCTCCTAATCTGCTTCCCCATCCTCTACCAGCTCCTCATCCGGTCAGCGTAAAACACCTTCACCACCAACTTCAGCACAGCCAGGGGTAAACGACAGCCGGCAGTTTTAAAACTTATCTGTTTGGGGGACAAACCCCACACCACGCAGGAGCTGTGGACGGGCCTTGAACAACAGACCGATGAGTAGTTTGTGCCAGTCAGCCTCAAGCCCCGCCTGGTGGTGTGCGATATTGGGCGAAATATCGTAGCAGCTCTGGGACTAGCCGGTTTGACGCACATCCCTTGCCTGGCGCATGTGCTGAATTTGGTGGTGCAGAGATTCCTTAAAAATTACCCCGACATGTCAGAGCTGCTGCATAAAGTGCGGTCCGTCTGTGCGCGCTTTCGGCGTTCTCACCCTGCTGCTGCTCGCCTGTCAGCGCTGCAGCGTAACTTCGGCCTTCCCGCTCACCGCCCTGCTGTGCCTGGGTGACAGGGGCCTAAATTTTTCAAAATCCTCTGTTCTATTGCTGGGTGACAAGAACCCACTATTGCCGTGAATGAACCCCTGCTGTGCCTGGGTGACAGGGGCCTAAATCTCTCAAAATCCTCTGTTTTATTGCTAGGTGACATGAAGCTAGTTTTGCTGTGAATAAACCCCTACTGTGCTTGGGTGACAGGGGCCTAAATCTCTCAAAATCGTCTGTTCTATTGCTGGGTGACATGAACCCTCATTTGCCGTGAATGAACCCCTGCTGTGCCTGGGTGACAGGGGCCTAAATCTCTCAAAATTCTCTGTTCTATTGCTGGGTGACATGCAGCTAGTTTTGCAGTGAATAATCCCCTGCTGTGCCTGGGTGACATGGGCCTAAATCTCTCAAAATCCTCTGTTCTATTTTTGGGTGACAAGATCCCCCTTCTGCTGTGAATGAACCCCTGCTGTGCCTGGGTGACAGGGGCCTAAATCTCTCAAAATCCTCTGTTCTATTTAGGGGCGTAGCTAGAAATGACTGGGCCCCATAGCAAAAAAAAATTATGCCCGTCCCCCTTCCGGATCTCCCACCCCCACATACCTCTCGGACCTCCCACCCCAACATCCCCAAACCACACTATTAAAGGGATTCTGTCATCAGATTTAACCCCTTTAACCTAAACATATGCTCATGTCCAGACTAATAAGAAGAATCCTAAGCTGGCCTTATTAAACCTTACTGTGGCTCTATTTGCTCAAAAAACAGGTTTTTATAACCTGTCAATCACTTGCTTAAGGTGCCCAAGGTGAGGTCCGTTAATACAGGGTGCCCGGCCGCACCCCTTGCCGTCCGTTGCCCAGCGCCGCCTTCCCTGTTTTCATTGCCGCCTTCTATAGCTCAGCGCCGCCTCCGCAATCCTCCCCGTCCCTCTGCCAGATCCCGAACCTGCCGCTGCCAGGAGTCCGCACGGGCGCATCAGGCTAAGCCTAGTGCGCAGGCGCGGGATCTGACAGAGGGACGGGGAGGATTGCGGAGGCGGCGCTGGGCACCGGGGGGCACCCTGTATTAACGGACCTCCCCTTGGGCACCTTAAGTAACTCATTGACAGGTTATAAAAACCAGTTTTTTGGGCAAATAGAGCCACAGTGAGGTTTAATAAGGCCAGCTTAGGATTCTTTTTATTAGTTTGGACATGAGCATATGCTTAGGTTAGAGGGGTTAAATCTGACAGAATCCCTTTAAATAATGCAGCTGCGCCTCCCAGGCTTGAGCAGGTATATGTTTGAATATGGATTAGGGAAGATACTGAGATCTGGCTGTACCTCACTGTGAGGTACAGCCGGATCTCAGCATCTTCCCTATTCACACATATACCTGCTCAAGCCTGGCAGGCGCAGCTGCATTATTTAATAGTGTGGTGTGGTAATGGTTAATGGCATTTTGGCGAAGACACAGCCACCTAATCCTATCTGAGGGGTCTGTATTACTGGAGTTATTTCATCTGTGTGTGTGAGCTACCGCCGGATCTCAGCATCTTCCCTATTCACACATATACCTGCTCAAGCCTGGCAGGCATATGTGTGAATAGAGAAGATGCTGAGATCTGGCTGTAGCTCACACACACAGATGAAATAACTCCAGTCTCCTCCACTTGTCCACTACACTAGTCTCCAGAGTGACTCCAGTTACAGTACTCCAGTCTCCACATTTCTGCACTGACTGCCGCTTCCGCCTGCCGCTTCGGTCGGAGACTCAGTCAGACTCAGTCCCACTCCCCAGCCAGCCCTCACCTCAGCCACTTGAAGTTGAACCAACCGAACTGTACCCCGTACTGCGCATGCGCCGCCCGCCGAGCCAGCCAGCCACCGACACTCCAGCAGCTCAACTTGCAGCTTCCTAGTACGTGCAGCTCCTAGTCTGCAACCACGCCACCTCCACTTCCGGCAAACCGCCGCCCAGACTGCCTCTCTACCTCCGCCGACTCTGACCGCCCCCTATCACAGCGCCACGCCCGGCCCACTCGCCACATTTTTTTTTTTTTTTTTTTTATCCTCAGTTAGCGGCGGGCCCCCAGTGGCGTAAGGCCCCATAGCCATTGCTATGGTATACGCCACTGCAAAGAACGGACACCATCTGAATATACCAAGCTCCTTACAGACTCTGGCTTCAGGGACATTAAAGTCAAAGCAACCGAAAAGTTGTTTGGTGCAATACTGCGAAGAAAGTAGATCCAAGTGTCATTGTCTTGCGAAACTGACTACAGTTTATTACAAATTAGTCATTTATTATGTTAATGCTGCATCAATATCACAAGTAATCCTATTTTATACTTTCACGCTTGGCTTTCTAGACTGAAACATATGCTAAACTTTCTAATGTCTTTTCATTGCATTAAAATAACTGATAGATGTGTTTTAAGCTGGATTTCTTCACGTATAAATAAATAAATAAATATCCATTAAATGTCGCTATTGTTTTAAATTGTAGATCATACATAACTATTCAGCAACAGATTGGATGGGTAGATGGATGCAAAAAATAAGGAAAAGACACTTAAGTCCGAAGTACTCGGACGAGCAGGAACTCAGAGGAGAACCAACACCAGCACTTTCACAAAAAGAAAGGAGCTATCAACCGCATGGCATGATGGATGAGACCAGACTAAATAGAATTAGAATGACCACTTAAAGGGAACCTGTCATCAACTTTATGCTACCCATACTAACGGCAGCATAAATTTGAGACAGGTGAGTTGATTTCCGGGGTCTGTCATGTTCGAGAACCAACATCACAATCATTGCAGACTGGGCCTGGAAAAGAGTCACGGTCACCTCAGAAGAGTCATGGTTATTCATAAATTCCTGCTCTCCCTACCCAACTGCTGATGATTGACAGTCCTCTACGGTCTAGTTTTCTCCCTTTCTCTCTAGGAGAGAACTGCTAATCATCAGCAGATGGGCGGGGAGAGCAGCAGATTATGAATAACCATGACTCTTCTCAGGTAGATTTGACTCTTCTCAAGTCCTGGGCTGTAATGATTATGATGCTGGTTCTCAGCAACCACTTACTTATAGCTCATGAGTGACACACTTCTGAAATCAGCATTTCTGTCACTATTTTATGCTGCCCTCAGTAAGGTCAGCATAAAGTTGATGACAGGTTCTCTTTAAGCTACACCTGAGACAAGAGGTGTGGTCATACCCAGCAACAACACAGAAACAAGTGAAACCAAAGAGGCTGTCAGATCACATAACATGCAGCCAGTCTCTTAGATCTTCTGACCCCTGTCA
Source organism: Bufo bufo (assembly GCF_905171765.1). Lineage (NCBI taxonomy): Eukaryota > Metazoa > Chordata > Amphibia > Anura > Bufonidae > Bufo > Bufo bufo. The sequence continues at coordinate 158,572,084 of NC_053391.1, forward strand.
CGGGAGGGCCACTAGTGCTCATTATTCTGTATGGGGGCCACTCTGGGTCATTATATGGTGTGGGAGCCACAGGGGTACATGTAAATGTAAAAAAATGCCACAAAGGGTCCACTGATATTTATCGCCCAAGGGCCCACATGAACCTGGAGCCGGCCCTGACCACAGGGGTCAGTATTAGGCCGTATTCTCTTCAATATATTTATTAATGATCTTGTAGAAGGTCTGCACAGTAAAATATAAATTTTTGCAGATGACAATAATAAACTGTATAAAGTAATTAACACGGAAGAGGACAGTATACTGCTACAGATGGATCTGGATAGATTGGAGGCTTGGGCAGAGAAGTGGCAAATGAGGTTTAACACTGACAAATGTAAAGTTATGCACATGGGAAGGGAAAATACAAGTCCCCAGTATATACTAAGGGTACGACCACACAGTCAGGTTTCTGCATGTAGTTTTGGAAACCAAAAGTGGAAAAGCCACAAGGGACGCAGAACTCCAATGCAGAAAAGTAGTTTTATTCACACAATATGGGACAGCAACGTTTCAGCTTGAAAATGGCTGCATTGAGCACCTGAAACGTTGTTGTCCCACATTGGGTGAATAAAACTACTTTTCTGCATTAGAGTGTCTCCTCCCTCGCTTTTTTAGGACTGGTGAGAGTTTAGATCTGATCTCCCTGGAGGCATGCATCGCTCTCCTATTTTCTTTTTCTATCTTTGATTTTTTTTTTCATAGTGTTGGTTCAAGTGTTGCTTATTCCTATGATGCTATGTTAAGTTTGCAATTAACGTTCAGATGGGTGTTACCAGTCTGGGAGTGTCCCTGCACAGTCTGACACTGTAAAATCACATATATTTTTCTGGCTAACACAGTACCACACTATTTTTTGTTATACTGTACACTAAAAAAAAAAAACATGCAAAGCTGAAAAAATGACGAAAATATATTTACCAGCCATTTTTACAGAAAACCCCCATAAAACAAAGCAAGCACCATAAAAAAATTAAACAAAAAAACAAAGAAAAAGGCCAATTTGTATATGTATTTTTATAAATTTTTTTATTGAAAATTTTTATTGTTTTCAATTTTTTCAAAGCATTGTACATTTTCCAATAGTTAAAGCGTACAACAATACCAGTGACATAAGCATAAGCGAAAATCACCCAATGTAAGGTGTCACAAATAACAATAAGAAACCAAAGGGCGGTTAAGCCCAACTTGACAGGTATCAGCAAGAAGTGTAAGCTTAGCAGCAAAGTCAGGTTAAGCATAAAGGTGCGAAAATAAAGTTAACAATTCTATGATATAGGTGTAAGGGCGGGGAAGGAGGAAGAGGATGGAGGGGAATGGTAAGGATTGTTAAGAATTTGCTATCTGAGGAGGTGTACTAGGGGGGGGTTATGAAAAATAGCCACAAGAATTATATATCTAGGAAAAGTTCCTGTAACGTTTCCAAGGAGTCCAAGTTTTTAGGAAAGAAGGTCTGGAATGTGCTTCCCAATGAGAAATTTCCTCTAATCTGTATATTTGGTCCACTTTATTTGTCCAGTGTTCAATACTGGGGATTTCAGAAGATAGGCAGTGGGTAGGTAAAAGTAATCTAGCCGCTGCCAAAAGGAGGGTAAAGAGGGATTTTTTATGAAGGCCCAGGCCCTCCATCCCTAGAGATAACAGGGTCAATTCAGGGGAGCAAGGGAGGGACGACTCACATATCTGGTTACATAATTTGGTGATTGCGTGCCACCATGGGTTAATCTTTTCGCATGTCCACCAAATATGTAAGAAGGTTCCTTTGGTTTTATGGCATCTCCAACACAAATCAGTGGCTGTTGTACTATACCTATAGGTTTTATCTGGGGTTCTATACCATTGCATAAGAATCTTGTAGCTGTTTTCTTGGATTCTTATGCACCTAGATAATTTATGTGGTAGGATTAAAATTCTTGAAGTTTCTTGAGGGGTCAGTGATCTTTGTAGATCTTTTTCCCACTTGCCCACTATTGCTGGTTTAACAAAGGAAGTAGGGGATTTCAGGTGTTTATAAATTGTGGAGATAGATTTAGGAGGGAATCTCTTATTGCTTAGCATTTCCACTAACCATCTAGTTTCCTCTGATACATGGGGATTTTTAGCCCTACTGAGTAATTGAGTCTTAAGGAAGTGTAACAGGGTGGGATTATGAATTTGTGTCCCCAAGAGTTTGCATATTTCTGAGTCAGAAATAATACACCCATCTGTATCTAAGAATTGGGCTATGGAGATCAATGAGGACCTAATGAGCAACGGGCAGCTTTCTCTCAGTTCTTTGGGTGCCAGGTTAATTATGTCTTTTATGAGCATAAGTGAAGTGAGAGGTATTGGAACTCCATTGATGGACGAGAAACCCCCCCAGACCCTTAAAGTGCTACGTACAATAGGGTTAGGTATTGAGGAATGGGTCGGGGGCAGTCTGTCAGCCAGCAACAGGGCTCGGGGAGAGGAGGGAAGGAGAGCAGTCTCTAATGTGAGCCAGGATTTATGTATGGGCTCCCTAATCCAATCAATAGCTCTAGAGAGCTGAAAGGCTTGCATGTAAGATTTAGGATCGGGGAGACCAATACCTCCTCTAGTTCTAGGTTTAGTTAAGCTATCAAAGGAGATACAGGGGCTTTTACCTTGCCAAATAAATTTACGGACATGCTTGTTTAGAGAAGTAAAATATGAATTGGGGATATTAATAGGGAGAACTTGCATCATATATGTAAGTTTTGGCATGATCAGTGACATAAAGATGTTCTTCCTTCCAAACCATGAGAGATAGGGAGAATCCAGGGAGTCCATTTGAGCTATCATAGAGGCTAAGAGGGGTTTATAGTTTAGTTGAAATAGATCAGGCAGATGGGAGGACAGTTTAATATCTAGATAAGTTAGTTGTTGGGTTTGCCAATTGAAAGGGGAGTTAATTTGGAGGGAGGCAAGACTGGCGGAGGAAAGGCCTATATGTAAGACTTGGGACTTGGAAGGATTGACCTTAAAATTGGAAAGGGAGCCAAAGAGGTCAAGTATTGAGAGAATCCTGGGCATAGATCTCTGTGGATTAGTGGTGATGATCAGTAGATCATCAGCAAAAGCTGCCAATTTAAACTCTTGTTTCTCCACTATGAGGCCCTTAACTTCATCGTCTTGCCTAAGGGCTTGAAGGAGGGATTCCATTACAAGGACAAAGATGAGTGGAGAGAGGGGGCATCCTTGCCTCGTTCCATTTCTAATGGGGAAAAGGGAGGAAAGAAGTCTGTTTACTGACACGGATGCCGAGGAGCAGGTGTACATGGAGAATATAGAGTTGATATATTGCTCAGGAATTTGGAATTTCGCCAGGGCTAATCTGATATAAGTCCAGTCCACTCTATCAAATGCTTTCTCGGCGTCCGTGCCAAGCAAAACCAGAGGGTAAGATTTATGTGAGGCATAGAACAGGGCATCTAAAATTTTCGTGGTGTTATCCTTGCCTTCCCTGCCTTTAACAAAACCCACCTGATCAGGTCGAATAAGTTCAGGGAGTAAGCTTTGGAGCCTAGTGGCCAGCATTTTTGCTAAAAGTTTAAGATCTACATTAAGTAAGGAAATTGGGCGATAGTTAGAGCAGACCGAGAGGTCCTTACCATCTTTGGGAATTATCGTAATGACTGCTTTAGTCATGTCAGAGGAGAGTGGTATATTGGCCAATGAGAGATTGCAGATACGAAGTAAGTGGGGTAGTAGAATACTTTGAAAGGATGAATAGTAAGTTATAGGGAGACCATCGGGGCCAGGGCATTTGCCTCTGGGGGTAGCTTTAATTGCAGTGATTAGTTCCGGGATAGTGAACGGTTTGGTCAGGGATTTTTGTTGTGCCGAATTTAATGTTGGGAGGTTAAGGGTCTCCAAAAATGAATTGATATTGCTCTCTCTGCTTAAGGAGGGATCAGGGAGGTTAGAGGCTGGAAGATTGTATAGGGATTTGTAAAATAGTCTAAATTGTTCAGCTATTTCTTCTGCTTTGAATAATTGAACACCCTGGGGGGATTTAATGGACTGAACGTAGCGGGAGTCCCTTCTCTGTTTAATACGGCTCATAACATATTTTGAAGCTTTATTTCCATGAGCGTAGATCTTCTGCTGAGCAGACAGGAAAAATTTAGCTGAACGCTCATTCAGAAGGTTCTTCAGCTGAGTTCTAAGAGAAGAGAGTTCCGCAAGTCTCTGTGCCACCAAACTTTGTTTATGGGCCTTTTCCACCTGGTGGATTTGTAAAAGCAGGGTGTTGAGTTTCTTCTCTGATTCTTTCTTTAAGAAAGAGCACAGGCTGATCAATCTACCACGTATATAGGCTTTATGAGCGATCCAGATAGCTTGAGGACTTACTTCAGGGGTGTTGTTAATTATGAAGTATTCTTCTAAGTAAGAGGATATTTGGGCAGTATGTTTCGTGTTACTCAGTAGGGATTCATTAAATCTCCAATTAGGTTGTCTATCACTTTTTATTTCTGGGGATATAGTACAAAAAATTGGAGAGTGGTCTGATAGGGTTATGTCTCCGATTTTGGGTGCAGTACAGTATTGTAGCTTCTCCTTTGGGACTAGGATGTAATCAATTCTGCTATATGAATTATTCGGGGGCGAATAAAAAGAGTAATCTATTAAATCTGGGTTGTGGCAACGCCATACATCTATAATTCCCAGGTTGTGTAGTGTAGTATGTATTAGTTTGAGATTTTTTGCGGGGATAGGGGATTTCTTAGATGATGTATCTATTAGAGGGTTGAAAGCAATATTAAAGTCTCCAGCGACAAGCAGGAAGCCCTCTCTATGCTGCTCTATTAACCCCTTAAGGACCGGGCTCATTTTCACCTTAAGGACCAGGCCATTTTTTGCAAATCTGACCAGTGTCACTTTAAGTGCTCATAACTTTAAAACGCTTTGACTTATCCAGGCCATTCTGAGATTGTTTTTTCGTCACATATTGTACTTCATGACACTGGTAAAATGAAGTCAAAAAAATTATTTTTTTTGCACAAAAAAATACCTAATTTACCAAAAATTTGAAAAAAATTAGCAAATTTCAAAGTTTCAGTTTCTCTACTTCTGTAATACATAGTAATACCCCAAAAAATTGTGATGACTTTACATTCCCCATATGTCTACTTCATGTTTGAATTGTTTTGGGAATGATATTTTATTTTTTGGGGATGTTATAAGGCTTAGAAGTTTAGAAGCAAATCTTGAAATTTTTCAGAAATTTACAAAAACTCAATTTTTAGCGACCAGTTCAGGTCTGAAGTCACTTTGCGAGGCTTACATAATAGAAACCACTCAAAAATGACCCCATCTAAGAAACTACACCCCTCAAGGTATTCAAAACTGATTTTGCATACATTGTTAACCCTTTAGGTGTTGCACAAGAGTTATTGGCAAATGGGGAGGAAATTTGAGAATTTCATATTTTTGTCAAATTTTTCATTTTAACCCATTTTTTCCACTAACAAAGCAAGGGTTAACAGCCAAACAAGATTGTATCTTTATTGCCCTGACTCTGCCGTTTACAGAAACACCCAATATGTGGCCGTAAACTACTGTACGGCCACACAGCGGGGCGTAGAGTGAAAGGTGCACCATATGGTTTTTGGAAGGCTGATTTTTATGGACTGGTTTTTTGACACCATGTCCCATTTGAAGCCCCCTGATGCACCCCTAGAGGAGAAACTCCCTAAAAGTGACCCCATCTAAGAAACTACACCCCTCAAGGTATTCAAAACTGATTTTACATACGTCGTTAACCCTTTAGGTGTTGCACAAGAGTTATTGGCAAATGGGGATGAAATTTGAGAATTTCATTTTTTTGCCTAATTTTCAATTTTAACCTATTTTTTCCACTAACAAAGCAAGGGTTAATAGCCAAACAAGATTGTATCTTTATTGCCCTGACTCTGCCGTTTACAGAAACACCCCATATGTGGCCGTAAACTACTGTACGGGCACACAGTAGGGCGTAGAGTGAAAGGTGCGCGGTTTGGTTTTTGGAAGCCAGATTTTGCTGGACTGGTTTTTTGACACCATGTCCCATTTGAAGCCCCCCTGATGCACCCCTAGAGTAGAAACTCCATAAAAGTGACCCCATCTAAGAAACTACACCCCTCAAGCTATTCAAAACTGATTTTACAAACTTTGTTAACCCTTTAGGTGTTGCACAAGATTTAATGGAAAATAGAGACACAATTTCAAAATTTCACATTTTTGGCAGATTTTCCATTTTAATATTTTTTTTCCAGTTACAAAGCAAGGGTTAACAGCCAAACAAAACTCAATATTTATGGCCCTAATTCTGTAGTTTACAGAAACACCCCATATGTGGTCGTAAACCGCTGTACGGGCACACGGCAGGGCGCAGAAGGAAAGGAATTCCATACGGTTTTTGGAAGGCAGGTTTTGCTGGACTGTTTTTTTTGACACCATGTCCCATTTGAAGCCCCCCTGATGCACCCCTAGAGTAAAAACTCCAAAAAAGTGACTCCATTTTAGAAACTACGGGATAGGGTGGCAGTTTTGTTGGTACTAGTTTAGGGTACATATGATTTTTGGTTGCTCTATATTACACTTTTTGTGCAGCAAGGTAACAAGAAATAGCTTTTTTGGCACGTTTTTCTTTTTTGTTATTTACAACATTCATCTGACAGGTTAGATTATGTGGTATTTTTATAGAGCAGGTTGTCGCTGACGCGGCGATACCTAATATGTATACATTTTTTTTTATTTATGTAAGTTTTATACAATAACTTCATTTTTAAAACCAAAAAAATGTTTTAGTGTCTCCATATTCTAAGAGCCATAGTTTTTTCAGTTTTTGGGCGATTATCTTGAGTAGGGTCTCATTTTTTGCGGGATGAGATGACGGTTTGATTGGCACTATTTTGGGGTGCATATGATTTTTTGATCGCTTGCTATTACACTTTTTGTGACGTAAGATGGCAAAAAATGGCTTTTTTTACACTGTTTTTATTTTTATTTTTTTACGGTGGTCATCTGAGGGGTTAGGTCATGTGATATTTTTATAGAGCCGGTCGATACGGACGCGGCGATACCTAATATGTATACTTTTTTTTTATTTATGTAAGTTTTACAGAATGAGTTCATTTTTGAAAAAAAAAAAATCATGTTTTAGTGTCTCCATAGTCTAAGAGCCATAGTTTTTTCAGCTTTTGGGCGATTATCTTGAGTAGGGTCTCATTTTTTGCGGGATGAGATGACGGTTTGATTGGTACTATTTTGGCGTACATGCGACTTTTTTGATCACTTTTATTACCTTTTTTGGGAAGTAAGGTGGGCAAAATTTCAATTTTCTCATAGTTTTTATTTTTTTATTTTTATGGCGTTCACCGTGCGGGGAAAGTAACATGACCATTTTATAGATCAGGTCGTTACGGACGCGGCGATACCTAATATGTGTAGTTTATTTTATTTTTTTAATTTTTATTCAGTGATAAATGTTTTTTTTTTTATCTTAACTTTTTTCACTTTTTTTTTACATTTTTGTGACCCAGACCCACTTGGTTCTTGAAGATCCAGTGGGTCTGGTGTCTGTATAATACAGTACAGAACAATATATATTGTTCTGTACTGTATTTTACTTACACTGAACAGATCTGTGCTTTTAGCATAGATCTGTTCAGCACCATGGACAGCAGGACGCCTGAGCAGGCGTCCTGTTGCCATGGGAACCCTCCCCGTCTGCTCAGAACTTCGCAGACGGGGAAGGGTAAGGACGGGGCTGAGGGGGGCTCTCTGGGGGCTCTCTCCCTCTCCATCGGGGGGCTGCAAAGCCACAGCAGCCCCTCGATGGAGAGGGAGGGAGCTCCCTGACCGATGACAGTTAACTTTTTCCATACAGCGGTCCGTACGGACCGCGGTATGGAAAGGGTTAAACGGCTGACATCTTCACAGATGTCAGCCGTTTATACCAGGGTGCCAGCAATGTGCTGGCACCCTGGTATAACCACTAGAAGCCAACGATCGTTCATGGGGAGGCGGGCGGGGGATCGCGATCCCGCCTGCCGCACCGCCCGCCTCCCGCAACGCCCCCACCGCCTGCGACACCCCCCCCCCGCACCACCCTCCGGCATAAAATCGTGCAGGGGTGCAGGGGGGGGTGAAAAATAATGATTTTAGCCACTCTAAAGTTTCTGATCCCCGCGGTCAGGGACCGCGGCGATCAGAAACTGCAAAAAGCGCAGCAAACCGCAGGTCTGAATTGACCTGCGGTTTGCTGCGATCGCCGATACGGGGGGGTCAAATGACCCCCCCCTGCATTGTTACGGGATGCCGGCTGAATGATTTCAGCCGAAATCCCGTTCCAATTAACCCCTGGGGCGCCGGAATACAGATTTTAAGTCAGGACGTACCGGTACGTCCTGGGTCCTTAAGGACTCGGAAAATAGGGCGTACCGGTACGTCCTAGGTCCTTAAGGGGTTAAAGAAAATATATTATTAAGCCAGATAAGTTGGTCAGTATTTGGAGCATAAATATTCACAAATGTGAACATAGACTGTCCTACCAGGCCTTTAAGGATTAAATATCGACCCTCTGGATCCTGGATATGAGACTTGTATTGAAATGGAAGGCCTCTGCGGAAACCTATGCTGACTCCCCTCGAGGCTGCACCCCCGGCTCCACAATGATACCAGGAAGGGAATCTGGAAAAGGAAAGATTAGGATAGTTCTTATGTTTAAAATGTGTCTCTTGGAGAAATACCACTGAGCATTTTTCCTTGTGTAGGAGAGATAAGATCTGGCACCTTTTTGAAGGGGATCTCAGCCCTTTAACATTATATGAGGCTAATTTAAAATCCGCCATAGTATTTTAGTAGGATGGGAAGACCACATGCCGTAGGTGATAATATAATTAAATAGTTGGCAAACCAGATATATCGTGAAGCGGAGAGTGCAGCCACGAGAGGACCCACAAGACGCCCCTCTCCTCAGATTTTTCCCTCCATTATCCTTCTCCCCCGCCGGGGGATTCTGCTCACATATTGAAAAGGATGTAGAATTGTTTCTTAAATACCTGTCAAGGTAAGAACAAATATAACAAGAACCAAAAAATTTAAATAAAAACAATGAGAGGTTAAGTATCATCCTGACAAGGGAGGGCGTATACACACTCTGTCAGAGATAACAGAACCAGTAAGGGGGGAAAGGGTATTTTACCCAGAAGCACTTTCCCTCTAGGTCAGTAATAGTACCAAAACATATTGAGATTAAGTGGTAATAGTAGTGGGTGAAGGATGGGGATCCTTTTGATAGTTACATCAGTTTTCAGATCCGGGTGATGGTTAAGAAAAGAAGGCTATATCTGTAGTTATTCAGCCAAGATGAAGAAGACAGCCTGGAATATTTAAAAGAAAGAGAAGAAAAGGAAAATATGTAGGTAAGGTGGTTCATTTGACTTTCTCAATGTAGTAGATCCTAAGTAAATGGGAAAAGATAGATGTAAAAACAAAGTAAATTTAGTTACAGCATGACTATCCTGGCATTCAAACAGATGGGAAAACTCAGAAGAGAAATCCCTACTGTCTCTACGTCTGTTACTCAGTGAAGAGCAAGGCCCGAAAATATAGCGGACCCAGCTCCACACCAAGCACATAGCATGTAGTCACAACATTAAGCTTAAAATAGAGGCTCAGCTGTATAACGTCCCATCAGTCGATTTTCTTGGTCACCTAAATCATAAAAAGAATTTTGTATATGTATTTTTAATATACACAGTCGAGTCACATTTTTATGAGCATCAGCTAATATCCATAGTAAACGCGAGGAACAGCAAAGGCAGCAGCTAGACAGGCGAGGAGTAACTCAATAAGATCCATGTAGGTTATCACAGGTGTGGACTGCAGTGCACTCTACATAGTGAACACTAGTGATGAGCGGCAGGGGTCATATTCGAATTCGCGATATTTCGCAAATATTTCATAGAATATTCATCGAATATTCGCAAATTCGAATATTCGTTATATTCTACGATTTTTTCTCTCAAAAAATCGGCAAGGTAATGATCGTGTAATATGCGAATTTTCGTATTCGAATTTTCGCTTTTTTTGCTAATTTTTTACTTTTAGACAAAGAATATTATAGTACTATATTAGCTAAATTGCTCTATATTTGTTTTTTTCGAATATTCGCTATATTGCTATAACTTCTTTTTTTTCGAATATTCGTAATATTATAAAACAAGAATATATAGCAATATAGCGAATATTCGAAAAAAAAACAAATATAGAGCAATTTAGCTAATCTAGTGCTATAATCTTCTTTGTCTAATAGTTGTAATTTTTTTCTCATCTGAAGTTCAGAGTGGAAAAAAATTACAACTATATTCGTTTTTTTTTCGAATATTCGCTATATTGCTAAAACAAGAATACATAGCAATATAGCGAATATTCGGAAAAAAAAGAATATAGAGCAAAATTCGCAAACAACACAGTACACTGCTCAAAAAAATAAAGGGAACACAAAAATAACACATCCTAGATCTGAGTTAATTAAATATTCTTCTGAAATACTTTGTTCTTTACATAGTTGAATGCGCTGACAACAAAATCACACAAAAATAAAAAAATGGAAATCAAATTTTTCAACCCATGGAGGTCTGGATTTGGAGTCACACTCAAAATTAAAGTGGAAAAACACACTACAGGCTGATCCAACTTTGATGTAATGTCCTTAAAACAAGTCAAAATGAGGCTCAGTAGTGTGTGGCCTCCACGTGCCTGTATGACCTCCCTACAACACCTGTGCATGCTCCTGATGAGGTGGCGGACGGTCTGCTGAGGGATCTCCTTCCAGACCTGGACTAAAGCATCTGCCAACTCCTGGACAGTCTGTGGTGCAACGTGACGACGGTGGATAGACCGTCAAACGTCCACCAGTAATGGTGTGGGGTGCCATTTCTTTGGAAGGCCGCACGGCCCTCCATGTGCTCGCCAGAGGTAGCCTGACTGCCATTAGGTACCGAGATGAGATCCTCAGACCCCTTGTGAGATCATATGCTGGTCTCATGAACTAAATTCCACAGAGATTTAGCTAAAGTTCTTGTCATCTGTATTCAGGATCATAATCCCTGACAAGTAGAGAGGAGGAGGAGGCAACTCTTTACCTCAGTGTTGTAAAGTAACTTGTCCTCATGTGTGATCAGTACAGGTTTTGTGTTAATTAATGGGACAGCGCCCATTTTGTTTCCCCTGATGATCACTCCCCAGACAAAATGAGCCATTATAAGTAACGAAAGGTATTTGAGAATATGTTTATAATAAAGTAATATTTAAGTATTTTCATTTTCTTAATTCCCGGAGAACCCCTTTAAGCCCATGGATGCACTGCTGAGGGATTCTGAGGAAAACATTCTCCATTCCCATTTCTTTCAGGCAGTGACATATGCAGTATTGAAGGGATGTGTTCATAGGTTTAAATATATAGGAGATACTACTAATTAATTGCGCCCTACTGTATAGATACCAAATATTTCATATGGTAAACTACAAAGTACTAATGCAGTGTACTCCAAATCAACACCAACATTTCAGAAATAAATTCAGAAAGTGAAATAATACTTTCACATGGGGTCCATTTAACCACTTCCAGACACTGCTTTTACTTTCCTGACACGGCCTAATTTTGCAAATCTGACCTGTCACTCTATGTGGTAATAACTTTTGAATGCCTTAACTTATTCAACCGATTTTGAGACTGTTTGAGATTCTGTTTGTTTTAGGTTCACAGATTTTTTCAAAAAGTTTGGTTCAGATCCATATCAATTCTACCTCCAATTTCCCTGAAAATTGGTATATAACACCCTCTAGTCTCCTAGGACTCAGATTTCTGTTTTTTAAAGATTTTCTCTTTTTCTATGATTTATTTTTTTGCTTTTCTCCCCAAGCTCTTGAACGCAATGACAGCAATAGCAAATAATGTCAAAGTGACACTGATATACATAGCTATGGGTAGATGCGTGGTTGACAGTGTTAACAAAGAGTGTATTAAAAACACACTGCGATGCTGCATGCATAATGATTTTTCATATTCCAAAACTTCCAAAAAGTGTCCCTTATAAGGGGCAGATGGTGGTTAAACACACACGGTGCAATGGGAAAAGAACAGAGGCTTGTAGGGGAACCAAGCATCCAGAACTTATGCCTTAACAAGGTCCCAAGATACTGCCCTGGTTGCACCCCAGAAAAATTGAATTTAGGCAAAGTTTTGCACCACATTTAGGCCTCTTTCACACGACCGTTTTTTTTTCTGTTTATGGGCTGTTTTTTGCGTTCCGTATACGGTCCTTATACGGAAACATTAATTTCAATGGTTCCGCAAAAAAAAAAAAAACAGAATGTACTCCGTATACATTCCGTTTCCGTGTTTCCATTTTTCCGTTCCGTTGAAAGATTGAACATGTCCTATTATTGCCCGCAAATCAAATTCCGTGGCTCCATTCAAGTCAAAGGTTCCGCAAAAAAAACAGAACACATACGGAAATGCATCCATATGTCTTCTGTATCCTTTCCATTTTTGCATAACTATCTATTGAAAATGTTAAAAACTCACTGAAAAAAGTGGCCTAAACAGGTGAAAATGCTCCAAACCCAGACACTGTGGCGTGTCTATAACCGGGGGAGCAATTCCTCCGCATGCGGTCCGCAGACAACGGCAATCCTCAGCAAAAAATGTGTACAATGGAGGATGCCGGTGTGGACCGCATGCACCACAAGAACATCTTACACAAAATGATACATTGTGCAGATGAAAAAATATACATACACAATTCACTGAAAAAAATGCACCAAAATGATACGCAACTGACAATACTAGCTAATTCCTCAGGCCAATGTTAAAAGCTAAGTACTTTGCCAATATCTTCCAGTCAGGAACATATCACAGTGTCTCAGCACGCATGGTGTCCTACCACTAAACTGCCCGTGGTGTGTGAACAGGGTCTGAACAGTGCAATTGAAAATGTTATGCCCAGCCCAATTTTTTCTATGTAATTACTGTATACTGTACTATATGCCATACGGAAAAACGGAACAGAAACAGAAATAATGGAACAACGGCTCAGTGAAAAACGGACCGGAAAACACTGAGAAAGCCCGACACTTACACAACACATCTCCAAATGCGTTCATAAATCAGACCAGACCCAAAACTTAATCCAGACCCCAGAAGAGGACCATAAATTAAACCAGACCTTTAAATTGATCACACTCCAGATCATGAGACAGGCCAGAAAATAAAAACCACAAAGAAGAAAATCAGAACGTCGCATGGATCTTTCTTACATGTGTGACAAATAATCACCATTGTTTTTTTTTCTTGGTAATCATTAGGTGGTGGAGTGCTGATAGTTGAACTCCTTCTAAATGAAGACAAAAGTGGCCCGGTGTTTTCCCAGTTGTACTCACTATACATGTTGGTCCAGGCAGAAGGCAAAGAACGGACACCATCTGAATATACCAAGCTCCTTACAGACTCTGGCTTCAGGGACATTAAAGTCAAAGTAACCGAAAAGTTGTTTGGTGCAATACTGGGAAGAAAGTAGATCCAAGTGTCATTGTCTTGCGAAACTGACTACAGTTTATTACAAATTAGTCATTTATTATGTTAATGCTGCATCAATATCACAAGTAATGCTATTTTATACTTTCACGCTTGGCTTTTTAGACTGAAACATATGCTAAACTTTCTAATGTCTTTTCATTGCATTAAAATAACTGATAGATGTGTTTTAAGCTGGATTTCTTCACGTTTAAAAAAATAAAAAAATATCCACTAAATGTCACTATTGTATTAAATTGTAGATCATACATAACTATTCAGCAACAGATTGGATGGGTAGATGGATGCAAGAAATAAGGAAAAGACACTTAAGTCCGAAGTACTCGGACGAGCAGGAACTCAGAGGAGAACCAACCCCAGCACTTTCACAACAAGAAAGGAGCTATCAACCGCATGGCATGATGGATGAGAATAGACTAAATAGAATTAGAAAGACCACTTAAAGGGAAACTGTCATCAACTTTATGCTACCCATACTAACAGAGGCATAAATTTGAGACAGGTGAGTTGATTTCCGGGGTCTGTCATGTCCGAGAACCAACATCACAATTATTGCAGACTGGGCCTGGAAAAGAGTCACGGTCACCTGAAAAGAGTCATGGTTATTCATAAATTCCTGCTCTCCCTACCCAACTGCTGATGATTGACAGTCCTCTACCTAGTTTTCTCCCTTTCTCTCTAGGAGAGAACTGCCAATCTTCAGCAGATGGGCGGGGAGAGCAGCAGATTATGAATAACCATATTACTCTTCTCAGGTAGATTTGACTCTTTTCAAGGCCTGTGCAGTAATGATTATGATGCTGGTTCTCAGCAACCACTTACTTATAGCTCATGAGTGACACACTGCTGAGATCAGCATTTCTGTCACTATTTTATGCTGCCCTCAGTAAGGTCAGCATAAAGTTGATGACAGGTTCTCTTTAAGCTACACCTGAGACAAGAGGTGTGGTCATACCCAGCAACAACACAGAAACAAGTGAAACCAAAGAGGCTGTCAGATCACATAACATGCAGCCAGTCTCTTAGATCTTCTGACCCCTGTCACGGGAGGGCCACTAGTGCTCATTATTCTGTATGGGGGCCACTGGGGGTCATTATATGGTGTGGGAGCCACAGGGGTACATGTAAATGTAAAAAAATGCCACAAAGGGTCCACTGAGATTTATCGCCCAAGGGCCCACATGAACCTGGAGCTGGCCCTGACCACAGGGGTCAGTATTAGGCCGTATTCTCTTCAATATATTTATTAATGATCTTGTAGAAGGCCTGCACAGTAAAATATAAATTTTTGCAGATGACAATAATAAACTGTGTAAAGTAATTAACACTGAAGAGGACAGTATACAACTACAGATGGATCTGGATAGATTGGAGGCTTGGGCAGAGAAGTGGCAGATGAGGTTTAACACTGACAAATGTAAGGTTATGCACATGGGAAGGGAAAATACAAGTCCCCAGTATATACTAAGGGTACGACCACACAGTCAGGTTTCTGCATGTAGTTTTGGAAACCAAAAGTGGAAAAGCCACAAGGGACGCAGAACTCCAATGCAGAAGAGTAGTTTTATTCACACAATATGGGACAGCAACGTTTCAGCTTAAAAATGGCTGCATTGAGCACCTGAAATGTTGCTATCCCACATTGGGTGAATAAAACTACTTTTTTGCATTAGAGTGCCTCCTCCCTCGCTTTTTTAGGACTGGTGAGAGTTTAGATCTGATCTCCCTGGAGGCATGCACCGCTCTACTATTTTCTTTTTCTATCTTTGATTTTTTTTTTCATAGTGCTGGTTCAAGTGTTGCTTATTCCTATGATGCTATGTTGAGTTTGCAATTAACGTTCAGATGGGTTACCAGTCTGGGAGTGTCCCTGCACAGTCTGACACTGTTAAATCACATATATTTTTTTGGCTAACACAGTACCACACTATTTTTTGCTATACTGTACACTGAAAAAAAAACATGCAAAGCTGAAAAAATTACGAAAATATATTTACCAGCCATTTTTACAGAAAACCCCCATAATACAGAGCAAGCACCATAAAAAAAATAAACAAAAAAAACAAAGAAAAAGGCCTATTTATATATGTATTTTTAATATACAGTCGAGTCACATTATTATGAGCATCAGCTAATATCCATAGTAAACGCCAGGAGCAGCAAGGACAGCAGCTAGACAGGCCAGGAGTGACTCAATAAGCTTCATGTAGGTTATCACAGATGTGGACTGCAGTGCACTCTACATAGTGAACACAACAATTGAGGTGGTCCCACAGATGCTCAATTTGGTTCAAGTCTGGGGAATTAGAGGGCCAGGGTAGTACTCTTTGTCATGCTCTTCCAACTAATGTCTGACATTTCTAGCCACGTGACGAATAGATCAGCAGGCCCAGAGACTGTCCCAGACCATAATGCTGCCACCACCAGCTTGTGTTCTTTTTTAGCAATGGTTTCAGGGTGTTTGTTCTCTGATGTTTCTCATCTGACATGGCAATGTCCATGTTTCAATGAAGCAGAAAACTTGACTAATCGGAGAAGGCAACCCTTTGCCAATTAGCAGATGTCCAATTCTGTTGGGAAAATTAAGGCTTTTTCAGCAGATGCAACTTTGCTAGCAGAGGTGAAGTGACCATCTGTCTGCTTTGATCCCCATAAACAGTAGGGTTTACTGAACTGTTGTTTTAGACACGTGTCTGGTAGCCCTCTGGTTCATTTTGGCGGTGAGCTGCTCTACTGTAGCATGTCAGGCCACTCTTGCACACTTTCGCAGCCAACATTCACCTCTCACATCAATGGCATATGGTGCTCTGTAGTTTCCATGTCATTTACTTGCAGTGGTGCCAATTGTCCACTTGTTATACACTTTCACGAACAGTTCACAAACTGGGCAGTTTCTGAAATACTGCTACCCTTGGCCTGAAAGCCAATATTCATCCACTTTTGCAACTCTGGTAAATCACCTTTTCACGCATGACAGCCAAGGGGGATATGTGTGCCGATAGCCTATCTCACACCTTATATACTCACCTAGCCAGCTCATTACGTGTAAATTACTTCATGAGCTACACGCTGCCAACGTCAAAAGTAGGAAGTGGTCATAATAATGTGGCTCAACTGTGTATTACTTCTATGCTGAGGTATGATTGCTTAAATTTATAGGCCTTAAAGGGGTTCTCCAGGAATAAAAAAATGAAAATACCTAAATATTATTTTATAATTAATATATTCACAAATACCTTTCATTACTTACAATGGCTTGTTTTGTCTAGGGCGCAATCATTAGGAGAAATAAAATGGCCGCCATCCTATCAGTACACATAAAACCTGTCCTAATCACACAGGAGAACAAGCTACTTCACCACAATGAGCCATAGTGCTGCCTCACCCTCCTCTTTGCTCAGTTTGTCAGGAATCATGATCCTGAAAACAGGTGAATCTCTGTGGGAATGGAGATAGCTAAAGTTCTTATCATCTGTTTTCAGGATCATAATCCCTGACAAGTAGAGAGGAGGAGGAGGCAACTCTTTACCTCAGTGTTGTAAAGTAACTTGTCCTCATGTGTGATCAGGACAGGTTTTGTGTTAACTAATGGGACAGCGCCCATTTTGTTTCCCCTGATGATCACTCCCCAGACAAAATGAGCCATTATAAGTAACGAAAGGTATTTGAGAATATGTTTATAATAAAGTAATATTTAAGTATTTTCATTTTCTTAATTCCCGGAGAACCCCTTTAAGCCCATGGATGCACTGCTGAGGGATTCTGAGGAAAACATTCTCCATTCCCATTTCTTTCAGGCAGTGACATATGCAGTATTAAAGGGATGCGTTCATACAGTGGCGTAGCTACAGGGGTCGCAGCGGTCGCAATTGCGACCGGGCCCCTGAGCCAGGGGGGCCCACGGCCCCCCCCACCGCCTCCTATTCAAAATGTTATCTAATAGTGCCGGGGCCCGGGGCAGTGTGCACGGCGCAGCGCAGGCTCTAGTAGGCAGGCACTAGGCAGCTCAGCTCACCACGTGTGTCAGAGGGGGCGGCGCCGGCCGCGGAAGCAGACATGTGAGGTCTGAGTGACTGGGAGCCGGAGGCATGGTTTCCGCGCATCTCCGGCTCCCAGTCAGATACTGTCAGAAGAAGCAGCAGGCGGCAGCGGCAGTGACTGTGCGGCGCGAGGTGAGTTTTCTTGACTAGCCTCGGCTCGGCTCTACTCTCTCTGAGTCTGAGACTAGTGACAGGCGGCGGCAGCGCAGTGAGCAGAGGCGCTAGCTAGCCCAGCTTGATGATGGGATGGCCTGGGAATCTGGGATCTCTGAGTGGCAGGTGGCGGCAGTGCAGAGCCCAGCCCAGGGATCAGATCAGCTTGATGATGGGATGGGATCATGGGAATCACTTTTGATGATGGGATGGGATCATGGGAATCACTTTTGATGATGGGATGGGATCATGGGAATCACTTGATGATGGGATGGGATCATGGGAATCACTTGATGATGGGATGGGATCATGGGAATCACTTGATGGGATGGGATCATGGGAATCACTTGATGGGATGGAGTCATGGGAATCACTTGATGGGAATGGGATTTGGGCGGCATTATGGAATGGGATCATGGAGTGGCCAGTGGGAGTCTGGGACTCTCACTCTGAATTCTGTGGGAATCTGTCTCTGAAGTTGTTACTGGCCACACTACTTACTGTGTGTGTGTGCCAGGCCCAAGGGGCAGGCCGCAGGCAGTGTGTGGGCCTGCACCAGGCAGGGGCACTGGTGACTGCTGTTACTGTGAGCCAGGAGAAGCAGTGCACTGCAAGCAAGTGTGGGTGCATGCCACTGTGCCAGCCTGCCAGGGGCAGGCTGCAGGCAGCGGCCCAGGCCCCCAGCGTGATCTGTTGCTGACTGGCGCTGGGCACTTAAATTAATGACAGTGTGTGTGTCTGTGCCAGGGGGCAGGCCACAGGCAGGCAGTGTGTGCGCCTGCGCCAGACACTGGCCCTGGGGTAGGCAGTGACTGTGAGCCTTGTGTGCAATAATGCTGGACTGACCCATACATCGGCTATATACGATATTACCAGTCCGTCCGTATATAGCCGGTTGATGGGTCAGTCCAGCATTATTGCACACCATGTGCTGTCTGAAGAATTTTTTCACTGCACATCTATCAAATTTCGCCCTGAATTTAATTTGTAAATATATTAGCAATTAAAATCAGGGTCTGGTGGTGTTATGAAACGGTATTGAGGGTAGGGGGGGCCCAAACTGAACTCTTGCACCAGGGCCCATGAGCCTATAGCTACGCCCCTGCGTTCATAGGTTTAAATATATAGGAGATACTACTAATTAATTGCGCCCTACTGTATAGATACAAAATGTTTCATATGGTAAACTACAAAGTACTAATGCAGTGTACTCAAAATCAACACCAACATTTCAGAAATAAATTCAGAAAGTGAAATAATACTTTCACATGAGGTCCATTTAACCACTTCCAGACACTGCTTTTACTTTCCTGACACGGACTAATTTGGCAAATCTGACCTGTCACTTTATGTGGTAATAACTTTTGAATGCCTTTACTTATTCAACCGATTTTGAGTCTGTTTGAGACTCTGTTTGTTTCAGGTTCACAGATTTTTTTCAAAAAGTTTGGTTCAGATCCATATCAATTCTACCTCCAATTTCCCTGAAAATTGGTATATAACACCCTCTAGTCTCCTAGGACTCAGATTTCTGTTTTTTAAAGATTTTCTCTTTTTCTATGATTTCTTTTTTTGCTTTTCTCCCTAAGCTCTTGAACGCAATGACAGCAATAGCAAATAATGTCAAAGTGACACTGATATACATAGCTATAGGTAAATGCATGGTTGACAGTGTTAACAAATAGTGTATTAAAAACACACTTATAAGGGGCAGATGGTGGTTAAACACACACGGTGCAATGGGAAAAAAACAGAGGCTTTTAGGGGAACCAAGCATCCAGAACTTATGCCTTAACAGGGTCCCAAGCAGGACCGGTACAAGGCAGGGGCCGAAGGAGCGGGTGCCCTGGGCGCTACCATTTGCGGACAGGAGGGGGGCGCAGGTGAAGTGCCAGCAGTGTACAGCTTCACTGTACCACATTAGCCAAGCGCCACTTGCTGTGCTTGCTGTGCTGAGTGCGCTCCTGCACCCGCCTACACCGTCCACACCAGCCATGTCAGCGCTGCTCCTTCTCTCCCCCTATGAATTTTGTGCCGACTGCGCTCCTGGCTCTGGCTCCCTTTCCTCCTCTGCGTTTCCTCGCCCCCCCCCCCCCATGGAGGATTCATTTGGTTGATACCACCGGCGTGCGCCGTGTGACATCACGCGGCTCACGCCGGAGGCGAGGTGTGAGGTGAGAGAGGGAGGACTCGCGCAGCCTACAGGGAGCTGTGTCGGCGCGTGAAGAACAAGCCACGAGGAGCCTGCCTTCACTAGCTGCTACTCACACACAGACTGTAAAAAGTAAGAAAATAATGTAATACAAATAACAAACTAATTTTTTTATTAAAAAAATTATGGTCATCTCAGTCCAATCAAAGTCCCACAGTCCTTTGTTCTATTGCTTTAAGTATATTCTTGTTTTGAAACAACATTGATTCTTTCTTAAAAACGGGGGGGGGGGGGGGGGGGCGCAGTTTGCCATCTTCGCCCTGGGCACCAAATGGCCTTGTCCCAGCCCTGGTCCCAAGATACTGCCCTGGCTGCACCCCAGAAAAATTGAATTTAGGCGAAGTTGTGAAAGTGCACCACATTTAGGCCTCTTTCACACGACCGTTTTTTTTTCTGTTTATGGGACGGTTTTTGCGTTCCGTATACGGTCTTTATACGGAAACATTAATTTCAATGGTTCCGCAAAAAAAAAAAACTAGAATGTACTCCGTATACATTCCGTTTCCGTGTTTCCATTTTTCCGTTCCGTTGAAAGATTGAACATGTCCTATTATTGCCCGCAAATCACATTTCGTGGCTCCATTCAAGTCAAAGGTTCCGCAAAAAAAACAGAACACATACGGAAATGCATCCGTATGTCTTCCGTATCCTTTCCATTTTTGCAAAACTATCTATTGAAAATGTTAAAAACTCACTGAAAAAAGTGGCCTAAACAGGTGAAAATGCTCCAAACCCAGACACTGTGGCGTGTCTATAACCGGGGGAGCAATTCCTCCGCATGCGGTCCGCAGACAACGGCAATCCTCAGCAAAAAATGCGTACAATGGAGGATGCCGGTGCAGACCGCATGCACCACAAGAACATCTTACACAAAATGAAACATTGTGCAGATGAAAATATATACATACACAATTCACTGAAAAAAATGCACCAAAATAATACGCAACTGACAATACTAGATAATTCCTCAGGCCGATGTTAAAAGCTAAGAACTTTTCCAATATCTTCCAGTCAGGAACATATCGGAGCCCCTCATGCACCACGTCACGGTGTCTCAGCACGCATGGGGTCCTACCACTAAACTGCTCGTGGTGTGTGAACAGGGTCTGAACAGTGCAATTGAAAATGTTATGCCCAGCCCAATTTTTTCTATGTAATTACTGTATACTGTACTATATGCCATACGGAAAAACGGAACAGAAACAGAAAAAATGGAACGGCTCAGTGAAAAACGGACCGGAAAACACTGAGAAAGCCCGACACTTACACAACACATCTCCAAATGCGTTGATAAATCAGACCAGACCCAAAACTTAATCCAGACCCCAGAAGAGGACGATAAATTATTCCAGACCTTTAAATTGATCACACTCCAGATCATCAGACAGGCCAGAAAATACAAACCACAAAGAAGAAAATAAGAACGTCACATGGATCTTTCTTACAAGTGTGACAAATAATCACCACAGTTTTTTTCTCTTGGTTATCATTAGGTGGTGGAGTGCTGATAGTTGAACTCCTTCTAAATGAAGACAAAAGTGGCCCAGTGTTTTCCCAGTTGTACTCACTATACATGTTGGTCCAGGCAGAAGGCAAAGAACGGACACCATCTGAATATACCAAGCTCCTTACAGACTCTGGCTTCAGGGACATTAAAGTCAAAGCAACCGAAAAGTTGTTTGGTGCAATACTGGGAAGAAAGTAGATCCAAGTGTCATTGTCTTGCGAAACTGACTACAGTTTATTTCAAATTAGTCATTTATTATGTTAATGCTGCATCAATATCACAAGAAATGCTATTTTATACTTTCACGCTTGGCTTTTTAGACTGAAACATATTCTAAACTTTTTAATGTCTTTTCATTGCATTAAAATAACTGATAGATGTGTTTTAAGCTGGATTTCTTCACGTTTAAAAAAATTAATAAATATCCACTAAATGTCACTATTGTATTAAATTGTAGATCATACATAACTATTCAGCAACAGATTGGATGGGTAGATAGATGCAATGGGGCCCCACTGCACAATGACCTCCTTCGGCAGCAAGTTCAAAACAAGAATAACTTAATTATTTTGGTCTCCCTAATGTCCAGGAATAATGCACAGTAATGTCACAGTACAGACATAATGTACACCATGATGTGATAGCACAGGAATAGTACAAAAAGTAATGCTACAGAAAAGTGATGATGACACTGCCCGAATAACTGAGAGGCTCCACAGTAAAACTTGAAAAGGGGCCTCATTCCATTTTCCATATCCCATCTGTCAGCAATGCCCATGCATGTAATAAATGAATAGCTTGGGTACAACAGAGCAGGAGCTGCTTTTAAAGACAATGTTATGGAATAATGGCTTCTCAAAGAGAGCAGAACAATAGAAAAAAATTGAACTTAGCCTAAATTGTCAAAGCTTTGCAACAAGTTTTTGGGGAAAAAATGGAGCAATTGAATAGTGTCTGCAGCCAAAATATACACTGCCACTAACAATGGAAAATCTGCTCATACACTTTTTAACTGCAGAAGCTCAACACATGTGGCCAAAATATACACTTGCATACACTTATTCATGAGATTCTCCAGGAATTAAGAAAATAAAATTACTGGGAATACTTAAATATAACTTTACTATATATACACACTCACCTAAAGAATTATTAGGAACACCATACTAATACGTTGTTGGACCCCCTTTTGCCTTCAGAACTGCCTTAATTCTACATGGCATTGATTCAACAAGGTGCTGATAGCATTCTTTAGAAATGTTGGCCCATATTGATAGGATAGCATCTTGCAGTTGATGGAGATTTGAGGGATGCACATCCAGGGCACGAAGTTCCCATTCCACCACATCCCAAAGATGCTCTATTGGGTTGAGATCTGGTGACTGTGGGGGCCATTTTAGTACAGTGAACTCATTGTCATGTTCAAGAAACCAATTTGAAATTATTTGAGCTTTGTGACATGGTGCATTATCCTGCTGGAAGTAGCCATCAGAGGATGGATACATGTTCTCATTCTGTTTACGCCAAATTCGGACTCTACCATTTGAATGTCTCAACAGAAATCGAGACTCATCAGACCAGGCAACATTTTTCCAGTCTTCAACAGTCCAATTTTGGTGAGCTCGTGCAAATTGTAGCCTCTTTTTCCTATTTGTAGTGGAGATGAGTGGTACCCGATGGGGTCTTCTGCTGTTGTAGCCCACCCGCCTCAAGGTTGTGCGTGTTGTGGCTTCACAAATGCTTTGCTGCATACCTCAGTTGTAACGAGTGGTTATTTCAGTCAACGTTGCTCTTCTATCAGCTTGAATCAGTCGGCCCATTCTCCTCTGACCTCTAGCATCCACAAGGCATTTTTGCCCACAGGACTGCCGCATACTGGATGTTTTGCCCTTTTCACACCATTCTTTGTAAACCCTAGAAATGGCTGTGCGTGAAAATCCCAGTAACTGAGCAGATTGTGAAATACTCAGACCGACCCGTCTGGCACCAACAACCATGCCACGCTCAAAATTGCTTAAATCACCTTTCTTTCCCATTCTGACATTCAGTTTGGAGTTCAGGAGATTGTCTTGACCAGGACCACACCCCTAAATGCATTGAAGCAACTGCCATGTGATTGGTTGACTAGATAATTGCATTAATGAGAAATAGAACAGGTGTTCCTAATAATTCTTTAGGTGAGTGTATATATACTAGCTGAAAGACCCGGCTTCGCTCAGGTATATTTAATCTATTTCATTTAATGTTTGTGTGTGTCGTTAAAATATATTGACACTATCCACTATAACAGTGACATCACAGCACCCCGCCCCCTTAACAGTGATCTCCACAGCCCCCACCCCTTAACACTGATCCCCCCCCAAGAGTCCCCCTTCCCTTAAAATGGGACCTCCACTGCAGCCCACCCCCTTAACTTTGACCTTCTTTCGGCCTTCCCCTTTAACAGTGAGTTTCACATCACACCACCCCCTTGACAGTGACCTCCACAGGGGCCCTTCCCCTTAACAGTGGCCTTTACAGCAATCAACACGTTAACACTGACCTCCATAGCGGACCATCCACTTAACTGTAACCTCCACAGCAGCATTCCCCTAGGGTGGCCAGAGGTCCAGTTTTAGGCTGTACAGTCCGGATTTAAGACTCCCTATCCTCTGTCTGGACGGACACAAGGATGTCATTTTGAAAAGCTCACTCTCAGACAGCAGCACTGTGCTGTCTGAGCATGAGCTGCAGGGTGAAAGTCATCGTCCCTCCCACCTCTGCAGCTGACATAAATTGATTTTTAACTTAATTTTTTCACTCCCTGTCAGCTGAGGAGTGGGAGGGGGACAGGGCGTGGCTTAGCGGAACATAGAAGTTGATTTTAAACTTCACTTTTTTAATCCCTGTCAGCTGAGGAGTGGGAGGGGGCGTAGCCTAACCGGATCAGGGGCGTGACCTTTTGAACAGCTCACTCTAAGACAGCAGCACTGTGCTGTCTGAGTGTGAGCTGCAGAGAGAAAGTCACCGTCTCTCCCATCTCTGCAGTTGACAGAAGTTGATTTTTAGCTTCATTTTTTCAATCAATGTCGGCTGAGTAGGAGGGGGCGTGGCCTAACTGGGTCAGAGGGGTTGCTTAGCAGGACCTAGAAGTTCATTTTTAACTTCATTTTTCAATCCCTGTCGGCTGAGGAATGGGAGAGGGCGTGGCATAACCAGGTCAGGGGCATGGCTTAGCGGGACCTGGGGACGGGGTTTTTAGTCTGTCTTTTGAGGGTGGCCTGAATGGCCACCCTACCTGCCCCCTGAACTGTGACCTCCACAGCACTCTGTTCCCTTAACAGTGTCATCCACAGCACCCTGCCCCTTTAAAGCTGGACTGCAGAGGTGAAGAAAAATGGCAGGGTTGTTATGGAAACCTGGTGTAAAACTGTGTCTATGTGGAGACGAAGGACCTGCGAGCTTCGAAGTACCTGCAAGCTTCTATTGGCTGATAAGGGACATTTTACCGTGTGTATGGCAGTTAGAGACTTGCAGGCTTCTATTGGCTAATGCAGGTCAGTTTTTGGGAATGTCTCAGGAATAGAGTTGAGCGGACACCTGGATGTTCGGGTTCGACGGGTTCGGCCGAACTTCACAAAAAAGTTTGAGTTTGGGACCCGAACTTGACCCCGAACCCGAATCCCACTGAAGTCAATGGGGACCTGAACTTTTGAGCTCTAAAAATGTCATGGAAAGGGCTAGAGGGCTGCAAATATCATCAAAATGTGGTTAAGAACATGGCAAGTGCTCTGCAAACAAATGTGGATAGGGAAATGACTTTAAATAACATAAAATACGTAAAAATAAAAAATAATAATCTTGATCTAGATTAGTGAAATTAGTGAATTTTTTTTACCTGTCTACTAGGTACAGCAGGGGTATATCACACCCAAAAATTTGTGAATTTTACCCAAATATGTTACAGACAAATTAGTGAAATGTTACCTGTGTACTAGGTAGAGCAGTGGTATATCACACCCAAAAATTGGTGAATAGGGTTGAGCGAACCCGAACTGTAAAGTTCGGGTTCGTACCGAACTTTAGGATTTTTGGACCCCGGACTCGAGCCAGAACATTTCAGAAAAAGTTCAGGTTCGGTGTTCGGCGATTTCTTGGCGCTTTTTGAAAGGCTGCAGAGCAGCCAATCAACAAGCGTTTAACTCTGTGCCCTTAGAAGCCATCACAGCCATGCCTACTAATGGCATGGCTGTCATTGGCCAGTGCAGCATGTGACCCAGCCTCTATATAAGCTGGAGTCACGTAGCGCTGCACGTCACTCTGCTGTTACTAGTGTAGGGAGAGGATGCTGCTGCTGCTGTAAGGGAAAGAATAGGAAAGAAACTTTAATCAGAACTGCAATTGAACTCAGCAATCTACACAGATTTAGTTGTGTGGGTGCAATGCACAATCTTTTTACCCTGCCCTGAACCCAGTGACAGAGAAAAATAACTTTAATCCATCTGTTAGTTAGGTGGGCGGTGGCGGCCATTGTTTGCAAGCTCAGTGCCCCAGCACTGCACATGTGCTTTTGTGACATTGAAATCCAAGCTTGAAATACTGCAATAATAATCTGGGTTTAAAAAAACACCCATTTTTGGCAATATCCTACATCTGGTGACTTTGCAGCATTAGTCAATGTGCAATTTAAGCTAGAAATACAGCTATAATTTTATGGGTTTTAAAAAACACCCTTTTTGGACAATACCCTCCATCTTGGGCCTCTGCCGCATTAGTCAGTGTGCAATTTAAGCTAGAAATACAGTTTTATTTTTCTGGGTTTTAAAAAACACAATTTTTGGGCAAAATACTCAATTTTACAGCCCTTGCTGCATCTGTACATGTGAAATTCAAGCGTTATATACTGCTGTCATATTCTGTTAGTAAAAAAAAACACCCATTTTGGGTAAAGTACCTAATATTGCAGTCTTTGCTGCATCTGTTGTTAAAACAAGCTTGAAATACTTCAATAATTTTCTGGCTTTGAAAAAACACCAATTTTTGGCAATACCCTCCATCTTGGGCCTCTGCCACATTAGTCAGTGTGCAATTTAAGCTAGAAATACAGTGTTATTTTTCTGGGTTTTTAAAAACACACTTTTTGGGCAGAATACTCCATTTTACAGCCCTTGCTGCATCTGTACATGTGAAATTCAAGCGTTATATACTGCTGTCATATTTTGTTATTCAAAAAACACCCATTTTGGGCAAAATACTTAATTTGCGGCCTTGTCTGCATCTGTCAGTGAGAAATTCAAGCGTTAAATACTGCTGTCATATTCTGTTATTAAAAAAAAACTTAATTATAAAAAAAGTACTTAATATTGCAGCCTTTGCTGCATCTGTTATTGTTAAAACATGCTTTAAATACTTCAAAAATTTCTGGGTTTTAAAAAACACCCATTTCTTGCAATACCCTCCATCTTGGGCCTCTGCCGCATTAGTCAGTGTGCAATTTAAAGAGGACCTTTCACTTGTAAAAACAATGTGAACTAAGTATGCTGCCATATAGAGCGGCGCCCGGGGATCTCACTGCACTTACTATTATCCCCGGGCGCCGCTCCGTTCTCCTGTTATGCCCTCCGGTACCTTTGCTCTGTAAGTTATAGTAGGCGGTGTCTTCCCTTGTCCTGTGGGCGTCTCCTTCTCCTAGGCTGCAGCGCTGGCCAATCACAGCGCACAGCTCCCAGGCTGTGAGCTGTGCGCTGTGATTGGCCAGCGCTGCAGCCTAGGAGAAGGAGACGCCCACAGGACAAGGGAAGACACCGCCTACTATAACTTACAGAGCAAAGGTACCGGAGGGCATAACGGGAGAACGGAGCGTCGCCCAGGGATAATAGTAAGTGCAGTGAGATCCCCGGGCGCCGCTCTATATGTCAGCATACTTAGTTCACATTGTTTTCACAAGTGAAAGGTCCTCTTTAAGCTAGAAATACAGCTATAATTTTCTGGCTTTTAAAAAACATCCCTTTTTGGTCAAAATGCTCAATTTTACAGCCCTTGTTGCATCTGCACGTGTGAAATTCAAGCGTTATATACTGCTGTCATATTCTGTTAGTTAAAAAACACCCTTTTTAGGCAAAGAACTAAATATTGAAGCCTTTGCTACATCTGTTATTGTTAAATACAAACTTGATATTCTTCAATAATTTTCTGGGTTTTAAAAAAACACCAATTTTTTCAAATACCCTACATCTGTGGCCTCTGCCGCATTAGTCAGTGTGCAATTTAAGCTAGAAATGCAGCTATAATTTTCAGGATTTTAAAAAACACCCTTTTTGGGAAAAATACACAATTTTACAGCCCTTGCTGAATCTGTGCGTGTGAAATTCAAGCGTTATATACTGCTGTCATATTCTGTTAGTAAAAAAAACACCCTTTTTGGGCAAAGAACTAAATATTGAAGCCTTTGCTGCATCTGTGATTGTTAAAAACAAGCTTGAAATACTTCAATCATTTTCTGGCTTTGAAAAACACAATTTTTTTGCAATACCCTCCATCTGGGGCCTCTGCCGCATTAGTCAGTGTGCAATTTAAGCTAGAAATACAGCTATAATTTTCTGGGTTTTAAAAAACACCTATTTAGGGAAAAATACTTTATTTGCGGCCTTGTCTGCATCTGTCAGTGTAAGATTCACGCTTTAAATACTGCTGTGCTAATCTGGTATTAAAAAACACCCATTTTGGGTAAAATACTTAATTTGCGGCCTTGTCTGCATCTGTACGTATGAAATTCAAGTGTTATATACTACTGTCATATAGAGTTGAGCGGACACCTGGATGTTCGGGTTCGACGGGTTCGGCCGAACTTCAGAATAAAAGTTCGAGTTCGGGACCCGAACTTGACCCGAACTTAACCCCGAACCTGAGCCCCATTGAAGTCAATGGGGACCCGAACTTTTTAGCACTAAAATGGCTGTAAAAATGTCATGGAAAGGGCTATAGGGCTGCAAATGTCGTCAAAATGTGGTTGAGCATGGCAAGTGCTCTGCAAACAAATGTGGATAGGGAAATGAATTAAAATAACATAAAATATGTAAAAATAAAAAATAATAATCTTGCTCTAGGAGGACCAGGTCCATATGGAGTAGGAGGTTGAGGAGGAGGTGGATGTGGCGGTGTAGGTGGAAGTGGCGGTGGAGGAGGAGGAGGTAGCCTACACCTTTTTTTGGTTTTAAATGTATTTGTATTTTTTTAAATTACAGTACACCCCAAAACATTGGGAAATTTAACCTGTGATAACCCTCTCCAGTCATGCTAAACACACGTTCAGACAATTCACTGGCTGCAGGGCAGGCCAGCACCTCCAAGGGGTAAAGGACAAGCTCAGGCCATGTGCCCAATTTGGAGACCCAGAAGTTGCAGGGGCTGTCAGTCAGTTCGTGTAGGCGTGTGCACACTTACTGCCCCACCATGTCGCACGTCCCTGTGATGTTCACGATCCAATTTGATATCTGCTCTATCAACTTTCGATGTTCTTTTATGCGCCTACCAAGGTGATCATGGGTGGCGGGGAATCAGGGTTCCAGGTCAAAGAGGGAGCTTGAGAAAGAGAGACCACATCCAAGGGAGGATTCATTTTTTCAAATTTCAAATTAGAGTTGAAATATGGGAGAAATTATTAAAGCATAAAAGTGTGACAACTTTTCAAAGTTTAAGCATTGAATGAAAGGATGTGGTGCGCATGAATTACTGAATAATTTATAAAATTTTATTCCCTGTCACCTATGCATAGCGGGTGTTTATTCATGTCTAAAATTGTATAATGTCAACCCAAGAATGTAACAGAAAAATTATTGAAATTTATTAAGCTGTCAACTAGGTAGAGGAGGGGTATATTACACCCAAAAATTTGTGAATTTCACCAGAAAATGTAAATGACAAATTCTTTATTTTTTTTCGGTCTACTAGGTATAGGAGTGGTACATCACACCCAAAAATTGTTGAATTTCACCAGAATATATAACCGACAATTTTTTTTTTGTTTAACCTGTCTACTAGGTATAGCAGTGGTACTATACACCAAAAAATTTGTTAATTTCACCAGAAAATGTAACTGACAATTTATTTTTATTTTTTACCGGCCTACTAGGTATAGCAGTGGTACTATACACCCAAAAATTGGTTAATTTCGCCCCGAAAATGTAAATGACAATTTTTTTTTTGTTTAAACTGTCTACTAGGTATAGCAGTGGTACTATACACCCAAACATTTGGTAATTTCACCAGAAAATGTAACAGACAATTTATTTAATTTATTTTACCGGTCTACTAGGTATAGCAGTGGTACTATACACACCAAAATTGGTGAATTTCACCCTAAAATGTAAATGACAATTTTTTTTTTTTAACCGGCCTACTAGGTATAGCAGTGGTACTATACACACCAAAATTGGTGAATTTCAGCCTAAATTGTTAATCACAATTTTTTATTTTTTAACCGGCCTACTAGGTATAGCAGTGGTACTATACACCCAAAAATTGGGGAATTTCACCAGATAATGTTAATGACAATTAATTTAATTTTTTTAACCAGCCTACTAGGTATAGCAGTGGTACTATACACCCCAAAATTTGTGAATTTCGCCCGAAAATGTTAATGAAAATTTATTTTATCTTTTTAACCGGCCTACTAGGTATAGCAGTGGTACTATACCCCCAAAAATTGGTGAATTTCACCCGAAAATGTAAATTATAAAGTAGTGAAATGATACAGTATAAAATAATACACGTACAAATAAAAAATAAAAATTAGATTTATGAGGTGGAGTTTCATGTGGAGTAGGAGTTTGAGGAGGCGGTGGACGTAGCGGTGTAGGTGGAAGCGGCGGTGGAGGAGGACGAGGTAGCCAACACAGGTTTTTGGTTTTAATTGAATTTTTTTAAATTAGGGTACACTTCAAAAGAGTGTGAAATATCCAAAATACAAACATGAGCAATTGCGCTGCAGTATAACAATGTCTGGTTAGTGCCGGTATACATGTCTATTCTGGACAAGGTACGGACAAGTCCTGAGGGATCCATGCCTGGTTCATTTTAATGAACGTGAGCTTGTCCACATTGGCTGTGGACAGGCGGCTGCACTTGTCTGTGATGACGCCCCCTGCCGTGCTAAACACACGTTCAGATAATACACTGGCTGCAGGGCAGGCCAGCACCTCCAAGGCGTAAAGGGCAAGCTCAGGCCATGTGCTCAATTTGGAGACCCAGAAGTTGAAGGGGGCAGACCCGTCATTCAGTACGTGTAGGCGTTTGCACACATACTGCTCCACCATGTTGGTGAAATACTGCCTCCTGCTAAGACGTTTCATATCAGCTGGTGGTGCTGGTTGTTGTGGCGTGCTGACAAAGCTTTTCCACATTTCGGCCATGCTAACCCTGCCTTCTGAGGTGCTGGCGGTGCCCCAGCTGCGTAGGCGACCTCTTCTTCGTCCTCTGCCTTCGCCTTGTGCTTCCACTGTGCCCCTGCTGTTAGGTAGGAATGCCAACAGCAGCGCGTCTACCAGCGTGCGCTTGTACTCGCACATCTTACGATCACTCTCCAGTGAGGGAATTAAGGACGGTACGTTGTCCTTGTAAAGGGGATCCAGCAGCATGGGAACCCAGTAATCAGCACAAGTTAGAATGTGGGCAACTCGGCGGTCGTTGCGGAGACACTGCAGCATGTAATCGCTCATGTGTGCCAGACTCCCCAGAGGCAACGAAAAGCTGTCCTCTGTGGGAGGTGTATCGTCTGTATACTCTGTATCCCCCCATCCATGCACCAGTGATGGCCATGAGCTGGTCTGGGTGCCACCCTGCTGTGAACATGGTTCTTCCTCCTCCTCATCCTCCACCTCCTCATCCTCCAGAACTGTGCCCTGGCTTGACAATTGTGTACCTTGGGTTTGTGGGTGCAGGAACCCACCCTCGGAGCCACTTGGGAATGACTGGCCGGAAACCCAACTAAATAATCCCTCTTCCTCCTCCTCCTCCTGTGCCACATCCTCTTCCATCATCGCCAGGAGCGTTTTTTCAAGGAGGCATAGAAGTGGGATAGTAACGCTGAGAATGGCATTATCGGCACTGGCCATGTTGGTGGAGTACTCAAATCAGCGCAACAAGGAACACAGGTCTCGCATGGAGGCCCAGTCATTGGTGGTGAAGTGGTGCTGTTCCGCCGAGTGACTCACCCGTGCGTGCTGCAGCTGAAACTCCACTATCGCCTGCTTCTGTTCGCACAGTCTGGCCAGCATGTGCAAGGTGGAGTTCCACTTTGTAGGCATGTCGCATATGAGGCGGTTAATGAGATGGTCGAAGTTACTCTCACGAACGCCAAAAGCGCGCACAGACAGCCCGCACTTTATGCAGCAGCTCTGACATATCTAGGTAATTTTTAAGGAATCTCTGCACCACCAAATTCAGCACATGCGCCAGGCAAGGAATGTGCGTCAAACCGGCTAGTTCCTGAGCTGCTACGAGATTTTGCCCAGTATAGCACACCACCAGGCCGGGCTTGAGGCTCACTCGCACAAACCACTCATCGGTCTGTTGTTCAAGGCCCATCCACAGCTCCTGCGCGATGTGGGGTTTGTCCCCCAAACAGATAAGTTTTAAAACTGCCTGCTGTCATTTACCCCTGGCTGTACTGAAGTTGGTGGTGAAGGTGTTACGCTGACTGAATTAGGAGCTGGAAGAGGATGAGGAAGCAGAGTAGGAGGAGGAAGCAACAGGAGGCAAACTAAAGCGCCCTGCAATCCTCGGTGGTGGAAGGACATGCGCCAAACTGCTATCCGCCTCAGGCCCAGCCGCCACTGCATTTACCCAGTGTGCTGTTAGGGAGATATAACGTCCCTGACCGTGCTTACTGGTCCACGTATCCGTAGTCAGGTGCACCTTACCACAGATGGCATTGCGCAGTGCACACCTGGTTTTGTCTCCTACTTGGTTGTGCAGGGAAGGGATGGCTCGCTTTGAAAAGTAGTGGCGGCTGGGCACGACGTACTGTGGGACAGCCACCGCCATAAGGCCTTTAAAACTATCCGTCTCCACCAGACGGAATGACAGCATTTCAAAGGCCAGTAATTTAGAAATGCTGGCATTCAGGGCTAGGGATCGCGGGTGGGTTAGGGGGGTACTTCCTCTTCCTATCCAGCGTTTGGGAGATGGAGAGCTGAACGCTTCCGTGGGACATTGTGGAGATGCTTGGTGACCCAGATCCTCTGTTTGCAGGGTGGCAGGTGGCACTGTCACTCCAGAGGTGGATGAAGAGGAAGCAGGAGGAGCCAGAGACCTTTCTTGGTTTTTGAGGCGTCTACTCCACTGCAGCTCGTGCTTGCTTTGCACTTAAATGCCTGGTCATGCAGGTTATGCTCAGGTTGAGAACGTTTATGCCTCGATTCAGGCTCTGATTGCACAGCGTGCAAACCACTTGTGTCTTGTCGTCAGCACATTGTCTGAAGAACTGCCACGCCAGGGAACTCCTTGGAGCTGGCTTTGGTCTGCTCCGTCCATTGCTGCGGTGGGCAGTAGCAGGCGTACTTTCTAGAGGACGGCTGCTCTGCTTTTGCACCCTGCTCCCTCTTCTGCTGTGCTGGTGGCACTGTGCGACCACCGCCTCTTCCTCCGAACTACACAGGTCACGAGCATGACCTTGATTCCATGTGGGGTCGAGGACCTCATCGTCCTCCACATCATCTTCCTCCCAGTCTTCACCCCTGCCTTCCTTGTCGGTCTGCACACTTTCGAAAGCCCCAGCAGTTGACAGCTGTGTTTCGTCATCATCCGATATGTGCTGCGATGGTCCTCCTATGTACTCATCTTGAAAGATAAGTGGTTGGACATCAGTGCACTCAATCTCTTCTACTTCTGGGGCAGGGCTAGGTGGATGGCGCTGGGAAACCCTGCTAACAGAGTCATCAAAAACCAGAAGAGACTGCTGCATGACTTGGGGCTCTGACTGCTTGGCTGATTTGTAAAGGGGTGAGGTGAAAGACTGATGGACATAGGCTGCAGGTGCCAACTGTGGTCTTTCAGCAGAGGACTGGGTGGGAGATAATGTGAAGGGACTGGATCCACTGTCAGCAACCCAATCTACTATTGCCTGTACTTGTTCAGGCCTCACCATTCGTAGAGCAGCATTAGGCCCGACCAAATACTGCTGCAGGTTTTGTCGCCTACTCGCACCTGAGGAAGGGGTTTCACTTGTGCGTGTAGCTGGCACATAATCGACCACGTCCTATCCCTGCAACAGGAGCTCCACCAGCAGCACCACGACCTGGGCCATGCCCCTTATTTGACGCTCTCCTCATATTTTTCAAATTTAGGATCTTGCCCTAAATGGGTGTTTAATTAATAGTAGAATAGAACGACAGTATGTAAAGGGTGTATCTCACACGGCCTGAACCAGACTAGGCCTCAATTAAAGATTTCTTTGCCCAAATTGGCTGTATTTCAAATGCCTGAATCAAACACCTGTATGTAAAGGGTGTATCTCACACGGTATGAACCAGTGTAGGCCTGAATTAAAGA
The DNA here is from genome assembly GCF_905171765.1 of Bufo bufo. Classification (NCBI taxonomy): domain Eukaryota; kingdom Metazoa; phylum Chordata; class Amphibia; order Anura; family Bufonidae; genus Bufo; species Bufo bufo. The sequence goes on from NC_053391.1 coordinate 158,606,148, forward strand.
TTTCTTTGCCCAAAATGGCTGTATTTCAAATGGCTGTATTTCAAATTCCTGAATCAAACCCCTGTATGTAGAGGGTGTATCTCACACGGTCTGAACCAGTGTAGGCCTGAATTAAAGATTTCTTTGACCAAAATGGCTGTATTTCAAATGCCTGAATCAAACCTTTGTATGTAGAGGGTGTATCTCACATGGCCTGAACCTCTGTAGGCCTGAATTCAATATTGGTGCAACAAATGGCGGTATTTCAAATCTCTGAATCTAACCCAAATGTATTAAGGGTGTATCTCACAATGACATCTGCCAACAATTTTTTTTTTGCCCAAACGAGTGTTTGTTTAACAACTGAATTTGACAGCAGTATATAAGCCTGTAATTTCACACGTGCTGATGCTGCAAGGCCTGAAAATAGTGTTTTTTGTCAAAAAAGTGTGTTTTTAAATCCCCAGAAAATGATGGGTGTATTTCTAGCTTAAATTGCACACTGACTAATCCAGATATTTGTTGTGCATTTTCATAAGTGTACAATGTATCTGATGATACCATATTCAATATGGATGATCATTGCCTTTAACAACATGTGATCAGCATGAACCTGAAAAAAACCAAGATGGGTTCATAGCAAGTTCAATGTGTTAAAAGTGAATATATAGAGAAGACTATACTTTTATTATTGTTTAGAGACATGGATTTATCTACACAGGTTTCTCTAAACTTGTCTGTCTGAGGAACAATGGGTGTTTCATGGCTAAACCATGATCTGATAAGAGACGTCCATAAAACACATCTGGTGTGGAATAGATATCTATTCATATATTCCCATATAGATATATATATATTCCTGTATGCATTTATTTAGCGTTTGAACTTGTTAATGATTCATATATACTATGTGATATTGATGTATTATAACCAAATATTATTAATGTATCTTTATATGTCTGTATCTCACTGAGAGGGTATATTCTAGGGGATATAAAATGTGTTTAAGTGAAAATATCTTAAATAGGGTTTATTTTAGAGGAGCTGATGTTATTTCAAACATCATTACTCAATAGCTGAAGACAGTTAAGGTACACAAACCAGAAAAACCATCATTACTCCTATCTGCCCCATAAATTCAGGGATTAGGAAAACTTCTGATACCGCCAGTCAGTCTGAGCAAAGTGTCAGAAAGAGCCCCTCCTAATTGATTTAAGGTGTGAAAGGGCAAAGTTTAAGTAGTAAAAAACAATCTGTATATATGTTAATTCTTAAAATATTCAAAATTGTTATATGATACAACAGTGCCATCAAGTGGTAGATGGGCAGAAGTTTCCTAGGAATGTCAATTAGTGACATCATCCCCATGTTTAACATACGTCACACCCACCTTATCTAATTGGTAATCCCTATTCCAAGAGGGGATGGGCATAGATACGGATGGGGGATATCTGATCCAGTTTTTGGGGAAAAAAAAAAATAACTTCTTCAAACACTTCACAAACTTCACAAAAGGAAAAACTTCACAAGGACTTCTTCACAACGGAACTCTTTACAAAGATTCATTCATCAGCATCACTTCACACGTCAGGAACATACCATAGGACGGGACATATCTGAACCTTGGAAAGCTGGGTCCATACTAAAAGCTCTTTATCCCAAAGCCAGGGGTAATGTATAATCTATTTCATTTGCAGTAATTATAAATCGCTCCAATTGGCATATAGTTGAGACCCCATTATTAGTGGGTCGATAGTGTTAAAACAATAATTTTATGGGAAATTTTAATGAACGTGCACATCATTAGAATTCTTGTAATATTGCTATCAGAGTGGAATCTCTGATCGGATTTTATTATCCGTAGTTAGGCCAACGGGCGTATTTATAAGATGTCTCTTACTGCCATATTCTTTGATTGAGCATAAGGGATTTTCCACAGATTCATTTCTATTGTTTTGTTGTTATTGTTACATTATAATATTTTACTAATTGGTAATAATTTGATAATAATTTGAATAACATTATATTGTACTTGGTGTACTAAATTAAGTGAGCCTGGCGTAAACGGCGGAGCATCATCTTGTGGTCAATTTTGATATTATCCTTGTATTCATTTGTATGCCATTTTTACTGCATGTATTTATTTGTAATAAATTATATTTTATATAATTAATTGCACCCTGTTTCATTATCTGCACAAATTAATTTAGATCTCATCAATAAAAGAACTGGCGTTTATATGTCCGCCAATAAAAATTTTAATTTTTAATTTTTCATATTTCATAAAAATATGAAATCATAATTTTTATGATTTCATATCTTATATGAAATAAATACCCGACATATTTTGGAGGTCCCACCGAGATTGATTGAGATATTTCTATAACCAATTTGTGCAATTAGTGAAAATATTCCTTAATCCTTATTGGCAAGTCAAATTGTTGTTGTTATTGATTATTGATCAAAATCATGAGTGTAACAGGCAGCGACCCAGGTAATGGCCAGGTTTTAGCAGATAGTCCATCTGACCCAGATAAGATAATCTCTAAGGTTATAAAATATGTTTATTCCCGTTTGAAGTTAGATAAAAATATAGATGAATGGACTAATGAGCTGCAGGCAAGAGCCTATGAAGAACGTGGAGATATATGGAAGTTAGGTGGCATGGTTGATAGATACCTGACATATATGGATTTGGCAACTGATAATACCAAAAGGGACCAACACCTCTTATGTGCATTGCCACCTGTTTTGTATGCATTGTTGGCAGTCAGTACTCTCTCAAAAGTTAGATATGAGTCTATAATGGGTACAAAAATATATGTATCCAAGATAGAATCAGAACTACAATCCGCAGAAGCGAAGATCAAAGACTTAGAGTACAACCTTAGTCACAGCCATGATGCATACCAAAAGGCAAAAAGCGATTTAGAGGATTTATATCTCCAGTATTCTAAAATTAAACAGACAGATGGATCAGCCCATAATATAGTCAATGCTGAAAGGGATCCATCTAACGCTGTGGGATATCCTGACCCTCCATGTCTTACTCCCCACTATCCAGACATGCCATCACATGCTCTTAAAGCAGACCCCATCCAAGATACTCAGCAACCTGAAAGTGTTGGCATGATTACACGGGAGGCATTCACCCAATTGAGTCGGGCATTCCAAACTGCAACCGCCTTACTAGATGCCAATAACATGGAAGCCCCTAGAAGTTCCTCTCCACATGTTCCCCTGAGAAGAGATGTTAGGGTTAAATCACCTGTGCCGTATAAGTCTCATGAAAGTTGTGAAAGTGCATGTGAGTTTGACAGTGGTGTAGGGAAGCATGTAACTTATTCCTTGCCACAGGATCACAGGCGACCAACATATGCTGAGGTGGTTTCTAGGAATAAAAATTCCCAATATTCAGATAAGGATCAGAGCTCCTCCAGCATAATTAAGTTTTTGAATACTACAGTATCCAAATTTTCCAAGAAAGGTTCTTCTCAGATAGCCAATCACTTGGAACTGTATGAATCCACTATGGATTCTTTAAAATTATACTCTGATGCTGACAGGATCAGATTCCTTCCATGGGCATTTGATGATAAGTATCGTCATTACTTTACCTCATTTGGGGAGAGAGGCATTCAAGATTGGCCAAGTGTTTTGCATGAGGTTAAATTGGAATTCGGACCGTACCGAACCACCACCGCTGCAAAACGGGACATATATAGCCTTACGTGTAGACCCAATCAGAGTCCACGTGAATTCCTCTCTGTCCTCAAAAATGCCTATGGGTTGGCATATAGATCCCCAAAATGGGAATCTGAAGAATTCAAACAGTTATTCTATGACGCTATGCCAACCCAGATCAAATTTAACTTAGCCAGAGATCTGGATATTGATGCCCCCTTGGATTGGTTGGTGACTGCTGCCACCACGCTATATAATATCAGTGAGTGCCATGCAATAGAGGAGAGAAGGTTTAAAAAATATTTCATATTTCATAAAAATATGAAATCATAATTTTTATGATTTCATATCTTATATGAAATAAATACCCGACATATTGTAGATTGCCAAAGTGTTTTTTTGGTAACAGAATATGAAAGCTGTATATATTAAACTTGAATTTAACACTTGCAGATCAGGAAAATACTGTTTTTTGACAAAAAAAGTGTGTTTTTAAAACCCTAGAAAATAATGGGTGTATTTTTAGCTTAAATTGCACACTGACTAATCCAGATGTTGTAGATTGCCCAAAAAGTTTTTTTTTTAGTAACAGAATAGGAAAGCTGTATATATTAAACTTGAATTTAACACTTGCAGATCATGAAAATACAGTTTTTGGCAAAAAAGTGTGTTTTTAAAACCCCAGAAAATGATAAGTGTATTTCTACCTTAAATTGCACACTGACTAATCCAGATGTTGTAGATTGCCAAAAAAATCGTGATTTGCAATGTCCCAAAAGCTCAGATGCAGTGCTGGTGCACTGAGCTTGCATAAAATGGCCGCTGCCGCCCACCTAACTAACAGAATAATAAAAGTTGTTTTTTTTTTGTCAATGGGCTCAGGGCAGGGTGAAACGATAGTGCCCTGCACCCACACAACTATTTGTCTGTAGATCGCTGAGTTAGATTCTCTCCTATTCTCTCTCTGAAATCACAAGTCCAGCAGCATCCTCTCCCTACACTTGTAACAGCAGAGTGACGTGCAGCGCTATGTGACTCAAGCTTATATAGAGCCTGGGTCACATGCTGCTCTGGCCAATCACAGCCATAACCGCTTGTTGATTGGCTGCTCTGCAGCCTTTCAAAAAGAGCCAAAAAAAGGGCCGAACACCGAACCCGATGGTTCAGGTCCGGGGTCCAAAAATCATAAAGTTTGTCTTGTCTTGTCTGCATCTGTACGTGTGAGATACTTGCTTTAGATACTGCTGTGCTATTCTGGTATTAAAAAAAACACACATTTTTTTTGCAAAAATCTTAATTTTGCAGCCTTCGCTGCATATGCCATTGTGAGATACACCCTTTAGATACTGTTGATCTATTCTGCTATTAAAAAAACACTCATTTAGGGCAAAATTCTTAATTTGTCTGCATCTGTACATGTGAGATACACACTTTAGATACTGCAGTGCTATTCTGGTATTTAAAAAAACACCCATTTTTGGCAAAATACTTAATTTGCGGCCTTGTCTGCATCTGTAGGTGTTAAATTCAAGTGTGGTATACTGCTGATATATTCTGGTATTAAAAAAACACACATTTAGGGCAAAAAATCTTAATTTTGCAGCCTTTGCTGCATATGTCATGGTGAGATACATGCGTTAGATACTGTTGTTCTATTCTGTTATTAAAAAAACACCCATTTTGGGCAAGATCCTAAATTTGAGAAATATAAGGAGAGCGTCAAATAAGGGACGTGGCCCCTGTCGTGGTGCTGCTGGTGGAGCTCCTGTTGCAGAGAGAGGACGTGTTGGGTCTGTGCCAGCTACAAGCACAATTGAAACACCTTCCTCAGGTGAGACTAGGCGACAGAACCTTCAGCGTTATTTGGTCGGGCCTAATGCGGCTCTATCCATCACAGCACATCTCAGATGATGACGAAACACAGGTGTCAACTGCTGGCGCATTCGAAAGTGTGCAGACCGACAAGGAGGGCAGGGGTGAAGACTGGGTGGAAGATGATGTGGAGGACGATGAGGTCCTCGACCCCACATGGAATCAAGGTCATGCGAGTGACCTGTGTAGTTCGGAGGTAGAGGCGGTGGAGCCACCAGCACAGCAGAAGAGGGAGCAGGGTGCAAAAGCGGAGAGGCCGTCCCCTAGACAGTACGCCAGCCACTGCCCACCGCAGCAAGGGACGGAGCACACCAAAGCCAGCTCCAAGGTGTTCCCTGGCATGGCAGTTCTTCAGACAATGTGCTGACGACAAGATACGAGTAGTTTGCACGATGTTCCATGCCTGAAGCAAAGCATAAACGTTCTCAACCTGAGCACAACCAGCATGACAGAGGCATCTAAGTGCAAAGCACAAGCTGCCGTGAAGTAGACACCTCAAAAACCAAGAAAGGTCTCTGGCTCCTCCTGCTTCCTCTTCTGCTGCAGTCTCGGCCTCTTCATCCACCTCTGGATTGACAGTGCCACCTGCCACCCCGCAAACAGAGGATCAGCCAGCAACACCAACAGCTAGGTCACCAAGCATCTCCACAATGTCTCACGGAAGCATTCAGCTCTCCATCTCCCAAACACTGGAGCAGAAGAGCAAGTACCCCCCTACCCACCCGCGATCCCTGGCCCTGAATGCCAGCATTTATATATTTATATATCCCTAACAGCACACTGGGTAAATGCAGTGGTGGCTGGGCCTGAGGCGGATAGCAGTTTAGCGCATGTCCTTCCACCAACGAGGATTGCAGGGCTCTTCAGTTTGCCTCCTGTTGCTTCCTCCTCCTACTCCGCTTCCTCATCCTCTACCAGCTCCTCATCCGGTCAGCGTAACACCTTCACCACCAACTTCAGCACAGCCAGGGGTAAACGATAGAACAACAGACCGATGAGTGGATGGTGCCAGTGAGCCTTAAGCCCGGCCTGGTGGTGTGCGATAATGGGCGAAATCTCGTAGCAGCTCTGGGACTAGCCGGTTTGACACACATCCCTTGGCTGGCGCATGTGCTGAATTTGGTGGTGCAGAGATTTCTTAGAAATTACCCTAATATGTCAGAGCTGCTGCATAAAGTGCGGGCCGTCTGTGTGCGCTTTCGGCATTCTCACCCTGCTGCTGCTCGCCCTTCAGCGCTACAGCGTAACTTCGGCCTTCCCGCTCACCGCCTCATATGCAACATGCCCACAAGGTGGAACTCCACCTTGCACATGCTGGCCAGACTGTGCGAGCAGCAGCAGGCGATAGTGGAGTTTCAGCTGCAGCATGCACGGGTGAGTCGCTCTGCGGAACAGCACAATTTCACCACCAATGACTAGGCCTCCATGCAAGACCTGTGCTCCTTGTTGCGCTGTTTCGAGTACTCCATCAATATGCCCCATGCCGATAATGCCGTTCTCAGCGTTACCATCCCAATTCTATGCCTCCTTGAAAAACGCTGCTGGCGATGATGGAAGAGGATGTGGCTCAGGAGGAGGAGGAGGAAAATTGATCATTTCATAGGGTTTCCAGCCATTCATTCACAAGTGGCTCAGAGGGTGGGTTCCTGCACCCACAAACGCCAAATTGTCCAGCCAGGGCATAGTTCTGGAGGATTACGAGGTGGAGGATAAAGAGGAGGAGATGGAGGAGGAGGAACCATGTTCACAGCAGGGTGGCACCCAGACCAGCTCATGGCCATCACTGGTGCGTGGCTGGGGGGATACAGAAGACACAGATGATACACCTCCCACAGAGGACAGCTTTTTTGTTGCCTCTGGGCAGTCTGGCATACATGAGGGATTACAAGCTGCAGTGTCTCCGCAACGACCGCCGAGTAGTCCACATTCTAACTTGTGCTGATTACTGGGTGGCCATGCTGCTGGATCACCCGTTACAAGGACAACGTACCGTCCTTAATTCCCTCACTGGAGAGTGATCGTAAGATGTGCGAGTACAATCACACACTGGTAGACGCGCTGCTTGTGGCATTCCCACCTGACAGCTGGGGCACAGTGGAAGCACAAGGCGAAGGCAGAGGAGGAGGAAGAGGTCGCCAATGCAGCTGGGGCACCGCCAGCACCTCAGAAGGCAGGGTTAGCATGGCCGAAATATGCAAAAGCTTTGTCAGCACGCCACAACAACCAGCACCACCAGCTGATATGGAACGTCTTAGCAGGAGGCAGCATTTCAGCAACATGGTGGAGCAGTATGTGTGCACACGCCTACACGTACTGAATGACCAGTCTATCCCCTTCAACTTCTGGGTCTCCAAATTGGGCACATGGCCTGAGCTTGCCCTTTTACGCCTTGGAGGTGCTGGCCTGCCCTGCAGCCAGTGTATTATCTGAACGTGTGTTTAGCACGGCAGGGGGCGTTATCACAGACAACAGCCAATGTGGACAAGCTCATGTTCATTAAAATGAACCAGGCATGAGTCCCACAGGACTTGTTCGTACCTTGTGCAGAATAGACATGTACAAACCGGATTCCAAAAAAGTTGGGACACTATACAAATCGTGAATAAAAACTGAATGCAATGATGTGGAGGTGCCAACTTCTAATATTTTATTCAGAATAGAATATAAATCACAGAACAAAAGTTTAAACTGAGAAAATGTACCATTTTAAGGGAAAAATATGTTGTCAACAAATCCCCAAAAAGTTGGGACAAGGCCATTTTCACCACTGTGTGGCATCTCCCCTTCTTCTTACAACACTCAATAGACGTCTGGGGACCGAGGAGACCAGTTTCTCAAGTTTAGAAATAGGAATGCTCTCCCATTCTTGTCTAATACAGGCCTCTAACTGTTCAATCGTCTTGGGCCTTCTTTGTTGCACCTTCCTCTTTATGATGCGCCAAATGTTCTCTATAGGTGAAAGATCTGGACCAACTGGCCATTTCAGTACCCGGATCCTTCTCCTACGCAGCCATGATGTTGT
>NC_053391.1:158614784-158648044 GCF_905171765.1 Bufo bufo
GATGTATAATGGTTCCAAGATGTGGGACCATATAACAGCCAGCAGAAGATTAAAGTGCAAGTGCATAAGAAGTCACCATATCAATGGTCAAATACCACAATTGTGGCTGTGGTGACAGCTTAAACCTCCAAATACATATAAATCTGGCTCAGGTGCACAGTAAACATCCACCTGTGGATAACCCAAGTGGGTATAGCTGAGCACCTAGAGCCGATAAACACATCCCTCAAAGTCCACAACAATATAGCATATCTACATACCCATGATATGGAGATATATACCTCAGGAGAGCCACGTAACCCGACGCGCGTTTCGGCAGGTGCCTTCCTCTGGGGGTGAGGCTCTCCTTGTGAATGTGCTTCTTATAAAGAGCCCTACACACCTGTATCACATATCGAGTAAATCTAGGAACGCCCCATTGTAATCAGGACTGTGGGAGGAGGAAAAGTTGAGGGCGGGCGTAGCAACGCAGCCGGCCAATGGCCAGTTGGCCGTCCGCACCCCTCGCCCCACCCATATGATGCGTCGGAGACGCGATGGCCAATCGCGCATCCGTCAACGCCCAAAAGAAGGCAGGGAGGAAGAAAATAAAAAATAAAATAAAAATACATATATATATATACATTTAATCCAGAAAATGGACAGCACTCCAATTAGATGAAAAAAAATTGATGATACCTTTATTCAACCATCCGGTGCAACGTTTCGGCTTTAAATGAGCCTTTTCAAGCAGAGATACAATGTGAATGAGAACAAACTTATAGGTGAATCAATTAACAAAGACACACCCATCTCTGGGGGTGTCTACACAATTACAAAAAATGTGAACAAATCTTAAAGACACATCCCACACCGGATGTGTTCACAAAACATATCAGTGTCATAATAACATATCCCACATATCTCAGTGCAGAACAATAAGTGCTGAAAATGAATAAAGTGAACATATGTGTCCCATAGTTGCATATTACAAGTGCATTTAAAAATTCCATATCTCATGTGGATCTAAAGACACGCCCATCGATCGGGCACACAGGACTAATCGATGTGTGTGTCCGGTACCACATGTGTATAAAGGGCAGAGCAGGGACATAGCAATGTGGACATACCAGACATCAGCTGGATACATATTCCATGTGGCTATTCAGCATACGTTCCAATGCGCAGACGCGGCGTAACACCCATCACGGACTTACAACATCATCAAAGCTTGCCGAATCATTGCGTCATCAAGACGCCCTTCACTTATCGCGGCGCATGCCCAGTGTCGATCTATGTTACAGAGCGCCATCTTGGATACTGGAGAAATGCTCTTAGCCTGTGTAACAGCATACTGAAGTATATTTAAGCATCAAACCTGTGTGAGACCAGAGTGTAGCAGTCAAGACAGATAGTGACAACATGGTAAACCAGTGTGTCAACATACCATACCCAAGTATCAACCCTGGACACACACGGAAACCGCAGTGTGAAGACAGGTACATACCATGGATGTCATACCGCAACCTTCACTCCAGAGGACTCTCCTCTCCAGGTATACAGATGCCACAGGGGGAAAATCCAACCAGCCAAGAAAGAAAAATCTGGGCTGCATCGCCGCAAGCTAGTATAGCAAAACATGTATATACAGGGAGTGCAGAATTATTAGGCAAGTTGTATTTTTGAGGATTCATTTTATTATTGAACAACAACCATGTTCTGAATGAACCCAAAAAACTCATTAATATCAAAGCTGAATATTTTTGGAAGTAGTTTTAGTTTGTTTTTAGTTTTAGCTATTTTAGGGGGATATATGTGTGTGCAGGTGACTATTACTGTGCATAATTATTAGGCAACTTAACAAAAAACAAATATATACCCATTTCAATTATTTATTTTTACCAGTGAAACCAATATAACATCTCAACATTCACAAATATACATTTCTGACATTCAAAAACAAAACAAAAACAAACCAGTGACCAATATAGCCACCTTTCTTTGCAAGGACACTCAAAAGCCTGCCATCCATGGATTCTGTCAGTGTTTTGATCTGTTCACCATCAACATTGCGTGCAGCAGCAACCACAGCCTCCCAGACACTGTTCAGAGAGGTGTACTGTTTTCCCTCCTTGTAAATCTCACATTTGATGATGGACCACAGGTTCTCAATGGGGTTCAGATCAGGTGAACAAGGAGTCCATGTCATTAGATTTTCTTCTTTTATACCCTTTCTTGCCAGCCACGCTGTGGAGTACTTGGACGCGTGTGATGGAGCATTGTCCTGCATGAAAATCATGTTTTTCTTGAAGGATGCAGACTTCTTCCTGTACCACTGCTTGAAGAAGGTGTCTTCCAGAAACTGGCAGTAGGACTGGGAGTTGAGCTTGACTCCATCCTCAACCCGAAAAGGCCCCACAAGCTCATCTTTGATGATACCAGCCCAAACCAGTACTCCACCTCCACCTTGCTGGCGTCTGAGTCGGACTGGACCTCTCTGCCCTTTACCAATCCAACCACGGGCCCATCCATCTGGCCCATCAAGACTCACTCTCATTTCATCAGTCCATAAAACCTTAGAAAAATCAGTCTTGAGATATTTCTTGGCCCAGTCTTGACGTTTTCAGCTTGTGTGTCTTGTTCAGTGGTGGTCGTCTTTCAGCCTTTCTTACCTTGGCCATGTCTCTGAGTATTGCACACCTTGTGCTTTTGGGCACTCCAGTGATGTTGCAGCTCTGAAATATGGCCAAACTGGTGGCAAGTGGCATCTTGGCAGCTGCACGCTTGACTTTTCTCAGTTCATGGGCAGTTATTTTGCGCCTTGATTTTTCCACACGCTTCTTGCGACCCTGTTGACTATTTTGAATGAAACGCTTGATTGTTCGATGATCACGCTTCAGAAGCTTTGCAATTTTAAGAGTGCTGCATCCCTCTGCAAGATATCTCACTATTTTTGACTTTTCTGAGCCTGTCAAGTCCTTCTTTTGACCCATTTTGCCAAAGGAAAGGAAGTTGCCTAATAATTATGCACACCTAATATAGGGTGTTGATGTCATTAGACCACACCCCTTCTCATTACAGAGATGCACATCACCTAATATGCTTAATTGGTAGTAGGCTTTCGAGCCTATACAGCTTGGAGTAAGACAACATGCATAAAGAGGATGATGTGGTCAAAATACTCATTTGCCTAATAATTCTGCACGCAGTGTATATGCAAGTCCCAGGATGTTCGCCGGTTCTGGTAATGTGAAAAAAAATATATAAAAAGTACAATAAAAATAATAATATTATTATACACATAGCCCATGGAAATGAAGCTCCTGCACATGATGCTGTGTCCAATTCTTCCACTTGCTCCTGCCCAAAGAAGTGCTGAATGTGGTGAAGTACAAAAAAGTGATCTAAGAATAAAACAGAAAAGTATATGAATATATATCTTTCAGAAAAATCTTGAAACAGATGTTAATAATCTCATAGTGTGCACACGAGACACAAGACTTTAACCAGATGATCATTAGAGGTAAACCACCCCTCATACCACATCACCAAAATAAAACTCAATATTCAAGCCTTTGGGTTTTAGGCTGTCCAGTCTATGGATCAAGCAACCACTCGTCGGTCTGTTGTTCTATACCCCGCCACAACTCCTGTGCGGTGTGGGGCCTGTCCCCCAAACATATGAGTTTCAGAACGGCCTGCTGACGTTTACCCCTGGCTGTGCTGAAGTTGGTGGTGAAGGTCTGTCGCTGACCGGATGAGGAGGTGGTAGAAGAGGAGGAGGAAGCCAAGTAGGAAGAGGAGGCAACAGGAGGCAAAGAATGATGCCCTGCGATCCTTGGCGGTGGAAGGACGTGCGCCAAACAGCTCTATGCCTGGGGCCAGCCGCCACTACATTTATCCTGTGTGCAGTTAGGGAGATATAGCATCCCTGGCCGTGCTTACTGGTCCATGTATCTGTGGTTAGTTGGACCTTGCCACAGATGGCATTGCACAGTGCACACGTGATTTTATCCGATACTTGGTTGTGCAGGGAGGGCACTGCTCTCCTGGAGAAGTAGTGGCGGCTGGGAACGATGTACTGTGGGACAGCAATCAACATGAGCTGTCTAAAGCTGTCTGTCTCCACCAGCCTGAATGACAGCATTTCAAAGGCCAGTAGTTTGCTGACATTCAGGGCCAGAGATCGAGGGTGGCTAGGTGGGAATTTACGCTTTCTCTCAAAGGTTTGTGAGATGGAGAGCTGAACGCTTCCGTGTGACATGGTGGAGATGCTTGGTGACGGAGGTGGTGTTGTTGGTGGCACATCCTCTGTTTGCTGGGCGGCAGGTGCCAACATTCCTCCAGAGGCGGAGGAAGAGGCCAAGGCAGCAGCAGAAGAGGGAGCAGGAGGAGCCTGAGCCCTTTCTTGGTTTTGAAGGTGCTTACTCCACTGCAGCCCGTGTCTCGCATGTAGATGCCTGGCCATGCAGGTTGTGCTAAGGTTCAGAACATTAATGCCTCGCTTCAGGCTCTAATGGCACAGCGTGCAAACCACTCGCGTCTTGTCGTCAGCACATTGTGTGAAGAAGTGCCATGCCAGGGAACTCCTTGAAGCTGTCTTTGGTGTGCTCGGTCCCTGGTGATGGTGGCCAGTAGCAGGCGAACTGTTTTGGCGACGGCTGCTCTGCTTTTGCACCCTGCTCCCTCTTTTGCTACGCTGTTGGCTCAGTCTCACCACTGCCTCTTCCTCCGAACTCTGAAAGTCAGTGGCACGACCTTCATTCCACGTGGGGTCTAGGTCCTCATCTTCTCCTGCATCGTCTTCCACCCAGTCTTCCTCCCTGACCTCCTTTTCGGTCTGCACACTGCAGGAAGACGCAGCAGTTGGCACCTGTGTTTCGTCATCATCAGAGACGTGCTGAGTTGGTATTCCCATGTCCTCATCAGGAAACATAAGTGGTTGTGCGTCAGTGCATTCTATGTCTTCCACCCCTGGGGAAGGGCTAGGTGGATGCCCTTGGGAAACCCTGCCAGCAGAGTTTTGAAACAGCATAAGAGACTGCTGCATGACTTGAGGCTCAGACAGGTTCCCCGATATGCACGGGGGTAATGTGACAGACTGATGGGCATGGGTTTCAGGCGCCACCTGTTTGCTTTCTGCAGAAGACTTGGTGGGAGATAATGTGAACATGCTGGATCCACTGACGGCCACCCAATTGACTAGCGCCTATACTTGCTCAGGCCTTACCATCCTTAGAACGGCATTAGGCCCGACCAAATATCGCTGTAGATTCTGCCGGCTACTGGGACCTGAGGTAGTAGGTTCAGTAGGACGTGTAGCTGTGGCAGAACGGCCACGTCCTCTCCCTGCACCAGAGGCTCCACCAACACCACCACCACGACCATGACCGCGTCCCTTATTAGATGTTTGCCTCATAGTTAGCGTTCACCAAGCAAAGTAAAAAGTGGTTAAGTCTGTTAAAAATAATTAACCGCCAATAAAAACCCTGATTTAGGGTATTGCACAAAATTATTTTTTTTAAACTCTGTATGACTTTGGTATTTGTGGCCTAAATTTCACAGTCACTTATGCATGTCTAATCCCAGATATGCAGTATATGAAACAGAGGGGTTTGTTTCACCCAGTATGCCCCAGTATGCCAAAGCTGTATTGCTGGCCTAAATGTGACACTCACTTATGCACCTATAATCCTAGATGTGCACTATATGAAACAGATGGGTTTTTTTCACCCCAGTATGCCCCAGTATGAGAAAGCCGTATTTCTGACCTAAATTTCAAAATAACTTATGCATGTCTAATCCCAGATGTGCAGTATATCAGAGGGTTTTTTAGCCCCAGTAAGCAAAAAGACGTATTTGTGGCCTAAATTTCACAGTCACTTATGCACGTCTAATCCGAGATGTGCAGTATATCATAGTTTTTTTTACCCCAGTAAGAAAAAATTCGTATTTGTGGCCTAAATTTCACAGTCACTTATGCATGTCTAATCCCAGATGTGCAGTATATCAGAGGGTTTTTTAACCCCAGTAAGCAAAAAGCCGTATTTGTGGCCTAAATTTCACAGTCACTTATGCACGTCTAATCCCAGATGTGCTGTATATCAGAGGGTTTTTTAACCCCAGCAAGCAAAAAGCCATATTTGTGGCCTAAATTTCACAGTCATTTATGCACATCTAATCCCAGATGTGCAGTATATGAAACAGATGTTTTTTTTCACCCCAGTATGCCCTAGTAAGCAAAAAGCCATATTTGTGGCCTAAATTTCACAGTAACTTATGCACGTCTAATCCCAGATGTGCAGTATATCAGAGGGTTTTTTAACCCCAGAAAGCAAAAAAGCGTATTTGTGGCCTAAATTTCACAGTCAATTATGCACGTCTAATCCCAGATGTGCAGTATATGAAATATATGTTTTTTTTTGACCCCAGTATGCCCTAGTAAGCAAAAAGCCGTATTTGTGGCCTAAATTTCACAGTAATTTATGCACGTCTAATACCAGATGTGCAGTATATCAGAGGGTTTTTTAACCCCAGAAAGCAAAAAGCCGTATTTGTGGCCTAAATTTCACAGTCACTTATGCACGTCTAATCCCAGATGTGCAGTATATCAGAGGGTTTTTTAACCCCAGTAAGCAAAAAGGCGTATTTGTGGCCTAAATTTCACAGTCACTTATGCACGTCTAATCCCAGATGTGCAGTATATCAGAGGGTTTTTTAACTCCGGTAAGCAAAAAACTGTATTTCTAGCCTAAATGTGACACTCACTTATGCACCTATAATCCTAGATGTGCACTATATGAAACAGATGTTTTTTTTTTCACCCCAGTATGCCCCAGTAAGCAAAAAGCCGTATTTGTGGCCTAAATTTCACAGTAACTTATGCATGTCTAATCCCAGATGGTCAGTATATCAGAGGGTTTTTTAACCCCAGTAACCAAAAAGCCGTATTTGTGGCCTAAATTTCACAGTCACTTATGCACATCTAATCCGAGATGTGCAGTATATCTGAGGGTTTTTTAACCCCAGTAAGCAAAAAGCTGTATTTCTGGCCTAAATGTGACACTCACTTATGCACCTATAACCCTAGATGTGCACTATATGAAACAGATGCTTTTTTTTTATCCCAGTATGCCCCAGTAAGCAAAAAGCCGTATTTGTGGCCTAAATTTCACAGTCACTTATGCATGTCTAATCCCAGATGTGCAGTATATTAAAGGGTTTTTTAACCCCAGTAAGCAAAAAGCCGTATTTGTGGCCTAAATTTCACAGTAACTTATGCATGTCTAATCCCAGATGTGCAGTAGATCAGAGGGTTTTTTAACCCCAGCAAGCAAAAAAACGTATTTGTGGCCTAAATTTCACAGTCACTTATGCATGTCTAATCCCAGATGTGCAGTAGATCAGAGGGTTTTTTAACCCCATTAAGCAAAAAGCCGTATTTGTGGCCTAAATTTCACAGTCACTTATGCATGTCTAATCCCAGATGTGCAGTATATCAGAGGGTTTTTTAACCCCAGTAAGCAAAAAGCTGTATTTCTGGCCTAAATGTGACACTCACTTATGCACCTATAATCCTAGATGTGCACTATATGAAACTGATGGTTTTTTTTTCACCCCAGTATGCCCCAGTAAGCAAAAAGCCATATTTGTGGCCTAAATTTCACAGTCACTTATGCATGTCTAATCCCAGATGTGCAGTATATCAGAGGGTTTTTTAACCCCAGTAAGCAAAAAGCTGTATTTGTGGCCTAAATTTCACAGTCACTTATGCACATCTAATCCCAGATGTGCAGTATATCAGAAGGTTTTTTAACCCCAGTAAGCAAAAAGCTGTATTTCTGGCCTAAATGTGACACTCACTTATGCACATCTAATCCTAGATGTGCACTATATGAAACAGATGTTTTTTTTCACCCCAGTATTCCCCAGTAAGCAAAAAGCCATATTTGTGGCCTAAATTTCATAGTAACTTATGCACGTCTAATCCCAGATGTGCAGTATACCAGAGGGTTTTTTAACCCCAGTAAGCAAAAAGCCGTATTTGTGGCCTAAATTTCACAGTAACTTATGCATGTCTAATCCCAGATGTGCAGTAGATCAGAGGGTTTTTTAACCCCAGTAAGCAAAAAGCCGTATTTGTGGCCTAAATTTCACAGTCACTTATGCATGTCTAATCCCAGATGTGCAGTATATTAGAGCGTTTTTTAACCCCAGTAAGCAAAAAGCTATATTTCTGGCCTAAATGTGACACTCACTTATGCACCTATAATCCTAGATGTGCACTATATGAAACAGATGTTTTTTTTCACCCCAGTATTCCCCAGTAAGCAAAAAGCCATATTTGTGGCCTAAATTTCATAGTAACTTATGCACGTCTAATCCCAGATGTGCAGTATACCAGAGGGTTTTTTAACCCCAGTAAGCAAAAAGCCGTATTTGTGGCCTAAATTTCACAGTAACTTATGCATGTCTAATCCCAGATGTGCAGTAGATCAGAGGGTTTTTTAACCCCATTAAGCAAAAAGCCGTATTTGTGGCCTAAATTTCACAGTCACTTATGCATGTCTAATCCCAGATGTGCAGTATATCAGAGGGTTTTTTAACCCCAGTAAGCAAAAAGCTGTATTTCTGGCCTAAATGTGACACTCACTTATGCACCTATAATCCTAGATGTGCACTATATGAAACTGATGGGTTTTTTTTCACCCCAGTATGCCCCAGTAAGCAAAAAGCCATATTTGTGGCCTAAATTTCACAGTAACTTATGAATGTCTAATCCCAGATGTGCAGTATATCAGAGGGTTTTTTAACCCCAGTAAGCAAAAAGCTGTATTTGTGGCCTAAATTTCACAGTCACTTATGCACATCTAATCCCAGATGTGCAGTATATCAGAAGGTTTTTTAACCCCAGTAAGCAAAAAGCTGTATTTCTGGCCTAAATGTGACACTCACTTATGCACATCTAATCCTAGATGTGCACTATATGAAACAGATGTTTTTTTTCACCCCAGTATTCCCCAGTAAGCAAAAAGCCATATTTGTGGCCTAAATTTCATAGTAACTTATGCACGTCTAATCCCAGATGTGCAGTATACCAGAGGGTTTTTTAACCCCAGTAAGCAAAAAGCCGTATTTGTGGCCTAAATTTCACAGTAACTTATGCATGTCTAATCCCAGATGTGCAGTAGATCAGAGGGTTTTTTAACCCCAGTAAGCAAAAAGCCGTATTTGTGGCCTAAATTTCACAGTCACTTATGCATGTCTAATCCCAGATGTGCAGTATATCAGAGGGTTTTTTAACCCCAGTAAGCAAAAAGCTATATTTCTGGCCTAAATGTGACACTCACTTATGCACCTATAATCCTAGATGTGCACTATATGAAACAGATGTTTTTTTTCACCCCAGTATTCCCCAGTAAGCAAAAAGCCATATTTGTGGCCTAAATTTCATAGTAACTTATGCACGTCTAATCCCAGATGTGCAGTATACCAGAGGGTTTTTTAACCCCAGTAAGCAAAAAGCCGTATTTGTGGCCTAAATTTCACAGTAACTTATGCATGTCTAATCCCAGATGTGCAGTAGATCAGAGGGTTTTTTAACCCCAGTAAGCAAAAAGCCGTATTTGTGGCCTAAATTTCACAGTCACTTATGCATGTCTAATCCCAGATGTGCAGTATATCAGAGGGTTTTTAACCCCAGTAAGCTAAAAGCTGTATTTCTGGCCTAAATGTGACACTCACTTATGCACCTATAATCCTAGATGTGCACTATATGAAACAGATGGGTTTTTTTTCCGACCCAGTATGCCCCAGTATGAGAAAGCTGTATTTCTGGCCTAAATTTCAAAGTCACTTATGTAGCGATAATCCTAGATGTGCACTATATGAAAAAAAGGTTTTCTTTAACCCCAGTGTCTCAAAGCTGTATTTTTGGACTTGCAGACATGCAGATATCCTGTGCTGGTGCACTATCGTTGCATAAAATGGCTGCCGATTATGTATTGATATTGATTAACTGAAGGAAAAAAAGTTTGTTTTCAGTAGTAGTTGGCTCAGGGCAGGCTTAAAACAATTGTGCACTGCACCCACAAAACACATTTGCTGTAGATCGCTGAGTAAAGAAGCAGTTCTTCATAAGATTTCTCCCTGATCTCTCCCTCACAGCAGCTGCAGCCTATCCATACACTAATCCGAGCAGAGTGACGGGCGACGCTACGTGACTCCAGCTTAAATAGAGGCTGGGTCACATGCTGCATTTGGCCAATCACAGCCATGCCAATAGTAGGCATGGCTGTGATGGCCTTTTGGTGCAAGTAGTATGACACTTGTTGATTGGCTGCTTTGCAGCCTTTCAAAAAGCGCCATAAAAATCGCCGAACACCAAACCCGAACCCAAACTTTTACGTAAATTTTCAGGTTCGGGTCCGGTGCCGAAAAACCTAAAGTTCGGTATGAACCCGAACTTTACAGTTCGGGTTCGTTGAACTCTAATAATTTTCTTCAATTGAATTTCATCCATTGACCTCCCTTGGATGTAGTATCCCTTTCTCACGCTCCCTCTCCAGCATGGAACCCTGTTTTGCCGCTAACCGTGATCAACATGGTAGGCGCAGAAAAGAACATCGAAAGTTGATAGAGAAGATATCCAATTGGATCGTGAACATCACGGTGATGTGCAACATGGTGGGGCAGTATGTGTGCACATGCCTACATGTACTGACTGATGGGTCTGCCCCCTTCAACTTCTGGGTCTCCAAATTGGGCACATGGCCTGAGCTTGCCCTTTACGGCCTTGGAGGTGCTGGCCTGCCCTGCAGCCAGTGTATTGTCTGAACGTTTGTTTAGCACGACTGGAGGGGGTTATCACAGGTTATATTTGACCTAATGTTTGACCCTTCTCTTCTGCCCACCCACGCAGAATAGATGGAATTAAACTTCTATGTGCACTACCCTCTGTAGCTGAGGCAACCGTCTCCTGCTCCTCCTCCTCCTCTTCAGCCTCCAATTCGCGCTGAGAAGACGAACTTAGGGTGGTCTGGCTATCATCAACCTGTGTAATGTCTTCCCCTATTTCCACCTCTTCCACATGCACAGCGTCGTCCATAATTGTGAGCAGCGAGCTTTTGAGAAGACACAGAAGTGGGATGGTGATGCTGATAATAGCATTATCGCCACTCACCATCTGTGTTGATACCTCAAAGTTTCGTAAAACCTCACAGAGGTCAGACATCCACGCCCACTCCTCGCTTGTGAATAGCGGAAGCTGACTGGAAAGGCGACGACCATGTTAAAGCTGACATTCCACAACTGCCCTCTGCTGCTCACAAAGCCTGGCTAACATGTGGAACGTGGAGTTCCAGCGCATGCTCACGTCGCACAACAGCCGGTAAGCTGGCAATTTCAAGCGCTGCTGCAGCGTTGACAGACCGGCTGCAGCTGTTGGTGACTTGCGGAAATGTGTACCTTCACCAGTAGTTGAGGAAAATTGGGGTAGGTTTTGAGAAACCGCTGAACCACAAGGTTTAATACGTAGGCAAGGCATGGGATGTGTCTAAGGTTGCCCAGCTCCAAAGCCGCCACCAAGTTACGGCCATTATCAGTCACAATTATGCCTGGTTCTAGGTTGAGTGGCGAGAGTACAGCTCAGTCTGGTCTCTTATCCCCTGCCACAGCTCTGCGGTGGTGTGCTGTTTTGTCCCCTAAGCATATCAGCCTAAGCGCGGCCTGTTGCCGCTTCCCCACTGCAGTGCTTTACTGCTTCCAGCTACCGACTGATGACTGACTGGTGCTGCATGCAGATAATTCGGAGGTGGAAGTGGAGGAAGCGGAGGAGGAGAAGTGGGGGTTGGAGCCACTAACGTAGGTGGTGGTGTAAACCCTGATGGAATTGGGGCCCGCAATCCTTGGCGTCGGTAGCACCTGTGCCATCCCAGGGTACGAGTCGCTCCCGGCCTCTACAACATTCACCCAGTGTGCCATCAGGGAAATGTAGCGTCCCTGGCCGAAAGCACTTGTCCATGTGTCCGTGGTTAGGTGGACCTTCCCAGTAACTGTGTTGGTCAGGGCACGTGTGATGTTAAGGGACGTATGTTGGTGTAAGGCTGGCATGGCACACCTTGAAAAATAGAGGCGGCTGGGGACTGAGTAATGAGGGACAGCCGCCAACATCAGGCTGCGGAAGCCATTTAGTGCTATGGCCTGTGGGTGGTTGGCTGGGTATTTGCGCTTGCGTTCAAATGCCTGGGGTAAGGACATTTGGACGCTGAGCTAGGACAGCGATGTGGATGTGGTCGCTGATGGTGCTTGCGAAGGTCCAGGTGCAAGTCGGGAGGCATCTGGGCCTGCGTCTTGGACAGGGGATTGGCCAGCATGTAACACAGGGGAAGAGGAGGCAGTGGTGTGACCCGCAGACACAGATTGTGGACCCAGGCGTTTGTCCCACCTATTAGGGTGCTTTGATGACATGTGGCAGATCATGCTGGTGGTGGTGAGGTTACTAGTGTTCACGCCCTAGATAATTTTAGTGTGGCACAGGTTGCAAACTACTATTCTTTTGTTGTCCGCACTTTTGTCTCATAAAAGCACCATACTGCTGAACACCTACTTCTTGGCAAGGGAGATTTACGCAAGGGGGTGCTCCGTGGAACAGTTGCAGGCCTGTTCGGTGGTGCCCACCTTCTACCTTTTGCCACCCCACTGCCTCTTCCAGCCTGTTGCAGTGCTGAAGATCCCTTCAGTGACCTCGTCCTCCAGCACCTCCTCTTCCACTTCCTCACTCTGATCATCCTCCTGATTTGTTGACCTAACCACAACCTTAGTGATTGACAACTGTGTGTCATCCTCTTCCTCAACCTCTTGAGACAGTAATTGCGGTTGAGTCATTTGCAACTGTGTCTCATCATCATCCACCTCATTAAACACTAATTGCCGTTTCCCAGCGTCATGTTCTTGTGACTCTGGATTCTCAAGAGGTTTGGAATCGGGGCACAAGATCTCAGGACCCTCTTCAAGTGTGCTTGGCGAGAGGGCTAAATCAATTAATGGCGATGCAAAGAGGTCCTTCGGAATATCCGAGTGTGGGATCACTTGTTTGGCCAGACTGTAAATGGTGGGAGGAAGGAGGATCAGGGTAAGGATTGTGTGGACCAGACTCCTGGTTACTGAGACTGGACTTGGTGGAAGACAGGGTGGTGCTTAACTGACTGGAAGCACTATCTGCTGCAATCCAACCGACCACCTGCTCGCACTGGGCTGACTTCAAGAGTGGTGTCCTGCGCCGCCCTGCAAACTGGGACATAAAGCTAGGTATCTTGGATGATTGTTTTTCTTGTGCTCTGGCAGCAGGCACAGTTTCACTGCGCCCAGGGCCACGGCCTCTGAATGCTCCATCAGCATTACGGCCACTTCCCTGTCCCTTAATGCTCGCCTTCTTCATATTAAATGTTATATGTCATATGGGACCGTTTATAGTTTTCCCTAATATTTTTTTCCATTATCTGGGACTGACAAACACACAGGCTATTGAAGCGCATATGTGACAATTCACTGCAAACACCGTTTATAGGCAAAGTGTGGATAAATTATTGAAAAAATATAATTGTTTTCGCTAATATTTTTTTCTCAATATCTGGGCGTGACACACACACGCTATTGCAGCGCAGATGTGACAATTCACTGCAGACGCCGTTTATAGGCAAAGTGCGGATAAATTATGGAAAAAATATTATTGTTTTCGCTAATATTTTTCCCAATATCTGGGCCTAACACACAGAAGGTATTGCAGCACAGATGTCACAAGTCACTGCAGACACACTCTATTAAAAAAGTATTGCAAAGTATGGAAAAAAAAAATTGCTGGCTATATTATATTGCTGCCATCCTGCCACCACACACAATAGTCCTTAAAAGGACTTTTGGGTCTTTAAAAAGTTTTTCTATTGAATATATTGCGATTACACTCCCTACACTATCTGTCCCTTCCTAAGCGCAGCTCTCCCTGACTCACTCACAATGAGCCGAGCCCGCGTCATCAGGTGCTATATAGCACCCAATGACACGTTCCGGCCAGGCAATAACTGTAATGCCAGTAGCCAACATGGCTACTGACATTACAGTGATGGCAGTACTTACCTGCACGTTTATTGCAAAACGTGCGAGCAGGAGACTCGAGCATGGCACTCGAGCACATGCGGTACTTGGCCGAGTACCGCCATGTGCCGAGCATAGCGATGCTCGAGCCGAACAGGTATTCAGCCGAGCATGCTCGCTCAACACTAGTTAGCTCATCTCTAGTCTGTAATATAAGGTATTGTATAAATCAGTACTAAAATCTATTCACCCCACAGTGTATATTCGACATATGTAATAGAAAGTGCTTCTGGTGTATGTACATAAATCTAAAGGCAATGTATGCAACCGTATGGCATAAATTTCATAATGTTGAGGCATTTTTTGATGTACTGTATATATCAGTAAATGCTACCAGAACATACATTAAGTGTGTCACTAGACCCCTATAGACTTGACGGATACGGAAAATAGTGTCTTATTGGCATCAGTTACAGTACATTAGCCGAGTTACAGTACATTAGCATACTTAATGGTATTGATGTACAGTCGTGGCCAAAAGTTTCGAGAATGACATAAATATTAGTTTTCACAAAGTTTGCTGCTAAACTGCTTTTAGATCTTTGTTTCAGTTGTTTCTGTGATGTAGTGAAATATAATTACACGCACTTCATACGTTTCAAAGGCTTTTATCAACAATTACATGACATTTATGCAAAGAGTCGGCCCTTCTTTTTCAGGACCTCTGCAATTCGACTGGGCATGCTCTCAATCAACTTCTGGGCCAATTCCTGACTTATAGCAACCCATTCTTTCATAATCACTTCTTGGAGTTTGTCAGAATTAGTGGGTTTTTGTTTGTCCACCTGCCTCTTGAGGATTGACCACAAGTTCTCAATGGGATTAAGATCTTGGGAGTTTCCAGGCCATGGACCCAAAATGTCAAAGTTTTGGTCCCCGAGCCACTTAGTTATCACTTTTGCCTTATGGCACGGTGCTCCATCGTGCTGGAAAATGCATTGTTCTTCACCAAACTGTTGTTGGATTGTTGGAAGAAGTTGCTGTTGAAGGGTGTTTTGGTACCATTCTTTAATCATGGCTGTGTTTTTGGGCAAAATTGTGAGTGAGCCCACTCCCTTGGATGAGAAGCAACCCCACACATGAATGGTCTCAGGATGCTTTACTGTTGGCATAACACAGGACTGATGGTAGCGCTCACCTTTTCTTCTCCGGACAAGCCTTTTTCCAGATGCCCCAAACAATCTGAAAGAGGCTTCATTGGAGAATATGACTTTGCCCCAGTCCTCAGCAGTCCATTCACCATACTTTCTGCAGAAGATCAATCTGTCCCTGATGTTTTTTTTGGAGAGAAGTGGCTTCTTTGCTGGCCTTCTTGACACCAGGCCATCTTCCAAAAGTCTTCGCCTCACTGTGCGTGCAGATGCGCTCACACCTGCCTGCTGCCATTCCTGAGCAAGCTCTGCACTGGTGGCTCTCCGATCCCGCAGCTGAATCCTCTTTAGGAGACGATCCTGGCGCTTGCTGGACTTTCTTCGACACCCTGAAGCCTTCTTAACAAGAATTGAACCTCTTTCCTTGAAGTTCTTGATGATCCTATAAATTGTTGATTGAGGTGCAATCTTAGTAGCCACAATATCCTTGCCTGTAAAGCAATTTTTATGCAACACAATGATGGCTGCAAGCGTTTCTTTGCAGGTCACCATGGTTAACAATGGAAGAACAATGATTTCAAGCATCACCCTCCTTTTAACATGTCAAGTCTGCCATTTTAACCCAATCAGCCTGACATAATGATCTCTAGCCTTGTGCTCGTCTCAACATTCTCACCTGAGTTAACAAGACAATTACTGAAATGATCTCAGCAGGTCCTTTAATGACAGCAATGAAATGCAATGGAAATTTTTTTTGGGGATTAAGTTAATTTTCATGGCAAAGAAGGACTATGCAATTCATCTGATCACTCTTCATAACATTCTGGAGTATATGCAAATTGCTATTATAAAAACGTAAGCAGCAACTTTTGCAATTTCAAATATTTATGTAATTCTCAAAACTTTTGGCCACGACTGTACATTCCTTCTGTCCTTGTTCTCTTTTCTGGTGCGTTCTAAAACAGCTGATTGTTGGGGGTCCCAGGTGTCGGACCACAACTGATCAGATACTGATGATAAGCCATCAATTTTAAAATCCAGGAAAACCCCTTTAAAAGTTGGATGTCAGCTACAAGATCCGCAATGGCGAAATAGCGGACTGACATGCTATAGTAGAACATCTTACCACCAAAATGAACCAGGAAGCTAGCAGAAGAGTGTTGAAAACAATAGTACAGAGAACCCTATTGTGTACTGTATGTGGCTCCAAACAGACGGATAGTTGCTGCACAACGTTGCATCAGCAGAAAAGGCTCCAATTTTTAACGGTAGTATCAGAATTGGACCTCCACTGAGTGACAAATGGTTGTCTTCTCCAATACTGTAAGTCATGTTTTCTGATTTATCAAATGGATTGAGGTTGGTATGTCAGGCGAGAAATATCAGATAGCAAACACCCCCTAGTGTTGATCGCGAATATTCTAATCGCAAATTTTTATCGCAAATATTGGCAGGAATATCTATGATATAGTGCTATATCTTCGTAATCGCGAATATTCTAGATTTTTTTTTCATCAGTACCCATGATCCCTCACTGCTTCTAGCTTGTGGGCCAATGAGAAGGTTGCAATATCTTTGACTTTGGGAGTAGTGTTGATCGCGAATTTTCATATCGCAAATTTTCCGACTGCCGATTTTCGCAATCAAGAAAATAATGACTGGAGATCAATAATTCGCAAATTCGCAAATATATGACGAATATTCACCCAAATATTTGTGAAATATTGCAAATTCGAATATTGCCCCTCTCGCTCATCACTGCACCCTGCAACCATTTCTGGAAGAACAGGGTCTGGGGAATGTTTTTATGGTATTCTCTGGGGCCACTCATTCATGTGGAAGGCGCTCTCAACTGATTTGGGTATGAATCTATCCTTGCAAATCACGTACACCCATACAGGCTGACTGTCTTCCCTGTGGCGGATGGGATCTTTCACCAAGACAATGTGACATGTCACACAGCTAGAAATGTCCGACATTGGTTGGAAGAGCATCACCAAGACTTCCAAGTACTACCCTGCCCCCATAATTCACCCTTCCTGAATCCAATTGAGAAACTGTGGGATCACCTCAATCGTCATGTTCGCTCTTAGAAGCTCAAGAAGGGAGAAATCCTGTCCTGATTGAATGAAGAGGTTTTGCGGTGGGAATCCAAACCATTAATATTGCATGATTCTTTTCAGAGCTGTCTTGTTACAGGATAACCAAGACCACCACCCTCCATCTCACAAATCTTTATTCCCCTTCCTTATTTCACTATGCTGTTTCTGAGTTAGGGAAATATCTTAGCTTGTTGTGCTAAGTTGTTTCAGTGGTTCTCATGCATGGCAATAAGAGCCACTGAGATAGCAGAGTTGGCAAAGGTAAAAATAAATTGCATTGTATTTAGTGGGGTGCAGTAGCAGGGTAAGTTTTTTTGATTCAGTGGTAAAGGAGTGGTGGGGACCTACTTGACTGGTGACTGTTTAGAGAGGTCAAACTTCTTCAAGTGTCTAAGATGTGACACATAGTGTTGAGCGCGAATATTCGAATAGCGTTTTTTTTTTTTTTTAATATCGGCACTTCGCTAATTCGCGAATATTTTGAATATAGCACTATAAATTCGCTATTTTGAATATTCGTTTTCTTTTTTTTATTGTTATATATTTTTCTTTCCCACTTCCCAAAAGTAGTTCTTACCTGTTCTGAGGATTCCTGGCTTCCTTGCTGCTCTAGTCAGTGCCCGTTGCCGCTTCTGCCGACTTCCATGCTCATGGAGCGTCCCCATCATGGGAACGCCTCCATACTAGAATGTACTGTCAGAGTGATAATTAAGTTGAAATCGCAATGCGATTAATATAACTTGAAGTAATCGCATTGCGATTTCAACTTAGAGCTGGGTTTCTAATGGGTCAGCTTGCTAGAATTAACAAAGTTAACGAATATGGGTCTGCTTGCTAGAATTAACAAAGTTAAAGAATATGGAATATAGCAGTGCTAAGTTGAAATCGCAATGCGATTACTTCAAGTTATATTAATCGCATTACGATTTCAACTTAGCACTGCTATATTCCATATTCAATAACTTCGTTAATTCTAGCAAGCTGACCCATTAGAAACACAGCTCTAAGTTGAAATCACAATGCGATTAATATAACTTGAAGTAATCGCATTGCGATTTCAACTTAGACCTGGTTTACTATGGTTGGATTGGTAGAATTAGCGAAGATGACGAATATGACGAATGTATTCGTCATATTCCTCAAAACGAAGATAACGAAATATTCTCCATCTTCGTTTTAGCTCCATATTCGTCAACTTCGCTAATTCTAGCAATCAAATAGGAAAGTTGACTATAGAGACAGCTGTATTTAATTCGCTATGCGATTATATTACTTTGCTTTTTTTTTAAATAAATAGAATTATAATAATTATCAAGTATTATAATTATTATATATATATATATTTTAAAAAGCTAAGTAATATTATCGCATAGTGAATTAAAAACTTAGCTGTCTCTAGTCAACTTTCCTATTTGATTGCTAGAATTAGCGAAGTTGACGAATATGGAGCTATGCTAACTTTTGTGGAGCATTAAAACATAAGGAGATAAATCGCCTTACTCGATAATTACATAGTTGTCATTTTCGCTTAATGCAATAGTAACTTTAATACGGTGTTATGCTAACTTTTGTGGAGCATTAAAACATAGGGAGATAAATCGCCTTACTAGATAATTACGTAGTTGTCATTATCGCTTAATGCGATAATAACTTAAATTGAGGAAGATGTAGAATACTTCGCTATCTTCGTTGATGTAGACAACAAAGATAGCAAAGTATTCTACATCAACGAAGATAGGAAAGTATTCTACATCAACGAAGATAGCGAAGTATTCTACATTGCAGAATACTTTGCTATCTTCGTTGATGTAGAATACTTCGCTATCTTCGTTGATGTAGAATAAAGAATACTTCGCTATCTTGATTCTTTTATTAATATAAAGACATAGAATATAGCGCTATATTCGTGTTAAATCTAGATCTCCAAGATTAAAGAATAGGAAAGTTGCCTTATTATTAAGTTATAAGGCAATTAGAAGTTATAATTTATAACTTCTAATTCTAAGCTTAAAAATCGCAATATGCAAATGATTAAATCGCATATTAATCGCGATAAATACAAAAATTACGAATATTCGATTTCGACGAGTATAAGACAAATATTCAAGCGAATATTCGCGAATATTAGCGAAATCGAATATGGCACCTCCCGCTCAACACTAGTGACACACAGATTAAAAGGAGAGCTACCATATGCAGGACCTTAAAGAAAAAGTGATTTCCCTAGATGTAAAGGCCGTTGACCTTGTTCTGTTGTGCTGAGAGCACAGCAGCTGTAGCACTGTATACATGAGTTCTACCTGCTGGTACACACTGCACCTCCTGTCAGTTCAGAGCCGGAGCTTCGTGGGAACAGGAACGGCCAACAAAAGATAGAGGACTTTTGGCAACGCTGTAGGGACACAGGTGTAATGCAATGAAGCTTTACTTGTGTAAAAACAACACTTTGTCAGGTACAATAAACTTACATAGATACTGTACAGAATTCGTATGTAAAAGTACATTTTGGCTGCAAAACGCAGAACTCCATAATAGGAGGGATGCCCCCATACAGTGATTATAGGTAGCGATCTATGGCACACCACACATATTGCTATTAGAAAATAGTCATTTTAATTCATATGTTTTTAATCTTTACAACACTTTGTGTCATTCCACATCCAGTATTATATTGAGCATAACATAGGGTCATATACAGAAGTCCCGACGTTTCGGTCAGTTGTGACCTTTATCAAGGTATCTGCGGCCCATGCATCTGTTTGTGGAGCTGGACAACCCTATGTTATGCTCAATATAATACTGGATGTGGAATGACACAAAGTGTTGTAAAGATTAAAAACATATGAATTAATGAATTAAAATGACTATTTTCTAATAGTAATACGTGTGGTGTGCCATAGATCGCTACCTATAAATGTCTTGATCTTCTATGAGCACCCACCCCATTTAAGGTGTGCAGATCTCAACATCTCTCAACCCATACAGTGATTGACATGATGCAGGGAACACAGCAGTTAAATTACAGTTAAATTAATAATCTAAATTAATAAATATAAGTAGAGATGCACATAAAAACACGTGTGATTAGTAATTAATAAATGATAATAAAAATACAGGACCTAGCTCCCAAAGGAGGAAAGACTCATATAAAATAAGGTACAAATATAAAACTAATAAAAATGTATACATGTATAAAATTATTATTAAATTATTATTAGTATTACTGTATGCAGTGGAGGGTTTTCTCACATGTAGAAGCCTCCCAACCTATTTCTTTATCTATAGTAATGCTAAAAAACGGCCATGAGGGGGCAATAGAACTTTATAACAGAATTGAATAATACTATTAAGTAAAAACAGTCAAAATACTATTAAGTTAAAATGTATATTTATTGTTATATTTTCTATACCTTATAAGGTGTTTTCCATTATTTCATTTAAGCCATATGGATTGATTGTCTGCAGTTTGTAAATCCAGAAAATTTCATGTTTCTTCAGAAGTGTTATGTTGATGCAGTTTGGATTTCCTTTGTAGTGATCTGTACAATATTTAAGATATGTTTCAAGTAACCTTTTTTTTATATTGTACAGGTGCTAATTCAGCCTGTTATGTGATTCCTATGTGATCCAGCCTTTATTTTGCAGTCCGCATCCACATTCAATTAAATAAATGACATATCTTGATTTACATATCTTAGAAAAAAAAAACTCTTATCTTGTGCAACATTTTCTGGCAACATTGGCACCTTTTTAGCCCTGCAGCGATAGCTGCCTGCTCCTAACTCAGCTTACTGGGAGCCAGAATATTCTTCACCGTAGGGATCTTCCAATAGGAGATCTTAGGGTGTCCTGACAAGACCTTTTTAAGATATGGATCTTTGAGGAGGAGAGGCCAGGGTTTTTCTAAGACTTTCCTGATTTCTTGTTAATTGCATTTTTGGACTGTAAACATTAGGCTTGGCTCAGGGCTTTAGTCCTGTTATAGGCATTCTCTACTATGTTGCGCTGGTAACCTTTTTTCCTAAATCTCTTCTTCAGAATGGTTCCTTGTTTCCACAATGTGGATTGTTTAGTACAGTTCCTTCTGATCCTCTTGAATTGACTATACGGTATGTTCATAAGCCACTTCCTGTAATGGTGACTAGTAAAATGCAGGTAGCTATTGCTGTCAACTTCTTTGAAGAAATTGGATGTGATAAATTGATTCTCTTTATGAGAAAAAATTATATCAAGAAATTCTATTTGTAATTGACTTTGTTTAAGGAGAACTCCATGCTCCATGTATGACTGTTTAAAACGGAGTCACTGTGCTAGATAAAACACAGGTCATCAATATACATCTTAAATATAATGATATTGTTCTGATGAGGAATTTCAACTCTTCTTTGGTTAAGATGCTATTGCAGTCAGGGGTGCACTGCCAATGAAGTGAGTTGAGGCGACTGTCTCAAGCAGCACCAGGTAGGGACAAGTGGGGGGCAGCGGAAAGGCCTTGGACAATGAGTGCTTTCATTGTGGAAGCGTTTATCTCTGCATATTGAAATGTTCGCTGTTCTCAGGACATGGGAGTGATGTCTCCCTGCCCTACCGTTAACTCTAATAGGATTTAGTGCAAGTGCCTGTAGCCTATTAGAGGCTGTGTCATCATCATCACGCTGCTTTTGCCAGGCTGCATACAGCTCAGGGAACAGACCAGAAGAGGTCTGTGTTCTGCACCACATTTCTGACAGCAAAATGGAGGTATTTAAGTTTATTATTTTTATTTGGCCGCATGCTGTTGGGCGCTATCGGGAAAATGTTGGTACTGTCACACATTATAAGGGGGTATTTTTTGTAGAAGTGCACATTATAGGGGGAATTATTACTACTGGGGCATTATTGTTGGCTTTATTACTGCTAGGGGAATACGAAGAACATGATGACTAGTATGGGCACTATGGGGCATTATTACTTCTGGGGCAAAATAAGGGACATTATTATTATTGGGGGCACTGTTACCATATGATGCACTCTGGCAGAGAATTATTACTATTGGAGGACTGTTACAAGGGGGGGGGGGGCACCCAGGCACAATATTATCTTAGCACAATTATTTTTGGAGGACTTAGTGTTTACAGCACTATAAGTGTCAGGGGCAGTATTTGCTGGGCACTGTTATTTTTTAGTGTGCTGTGTGCCTATAATTATTGAAGGGAGCAGTATCTGTGTGGTACTAGTATTTTCAGGGAGACTGTTTCTGCAGTATAGTATTGAGGAGCACAGGGGGCTCAGTATTAGGGGTGTCAGGATGGGGTGCTGAGAAGGTGGGGGGAGGATGGAAAAGTAGGAAACTAAGATGTCTGTGTGCCTAACTCTGCAGAGACAAGTGATGGCTGAAATCAAATCATCATGGCGGTCTGGTCTGAATGGAGAAGATAAGAAAAGAGAACGTCTACATCAGAGGAGACGTCATTGGATGTAAGAGATATGTGGTGCTATATTAACTTGTATGTCGTGTAGCACTAAGTATATGTAATGTTTTCCAAGTATGTCTTTACCGGAAGGGCTGGAGGGAAGGGGTTAGGATGAGAATTTGCCATGAGGGGGCATCATTTCAGTTTTTGCCTCAGGCAGCACAAAGGCTAGATGCACCACTGATTGCAGTGAGCACCAAGGATAAGTATTTTCTAAGTTTCTTCACTGTCTTAGGGAAAGACAGTGGTATAATACTTTTTATTCCCCAGAATATTAAGGGCTGTGGCAATGTGAACATTGAGGTGTGCAGTAAAGTCACGGGGAAGCATGATAAAAGGTGTGTTGTGTGCACCGGGAGCGTGTCACCAAGGGGCCAGCCTTGGTGGAGTAAAAGCCCTAGTTCAGGTGTCCACTAAAATAGTTGGGGGACACCATGTAGATAGTGTAGCAGGTTTAGCTAGTTCAGGGCGGGCTTTTACTGGGAACAGGCAATGTGTTGGGTGGGTGCCTGTTCCCCAGGTTCCAGTCCGGGACTTGAGGCATGCTCATGTCCAGGGATCCTATTTAATCCTGCTACTGGATCTTGGGTGTGTCTCACTCTGGAGTGTCTTGTGAAGCAGAGTCCTGTTGAGGCTCTGTGTGAGTGGTCTCAGCCGGGTGGCCTGAGGGGCCACCAGGCTAGGCGATAGCCTGAACTTTGGGGGACGCGGTGACACCTGTGAAACAAGGATCACAAGGCCAGAGTCGGGAGGACTACTGGGCCACAATCCCCCAAAAAGGTATTGAAGTGTCACAGCCTGGAGGTTGTTGGACTGAATGGCTGAGGAAAGCCGCATTTGTGTTCCATGTGTGAACAAGGCTCTCTAGGTGAGTTAGGGTTCCGCTTATGTGTTTAGTTAGAGCCTAGCCGGGCAAGGGTTTGTTATTTTGTGTGGATGTCGCACGTGATAAGTTGAAGCTGCGACTTCTTAACCTGTGCTTTGCTAAAGTGTCTGAAATAAAGCAAGAGTTTGGACAGTATAATCGTGTCTGTGAAGATATCTGTGAGTGTGACCCCCTGAAAAGAGACGATCCCTTACAGGGCCTTTCGCTCATCGTCAGCATAGTCCTGGACTACAACCTTTAGCTAAGGAGCATTTAAACTAGGAAAGGGGGGCAAAAGAGTGATAATCCAGCAGTCCGACTGCCCCCCGGAACAATGCCAGAAGATGCCAGTAGCACAAAGGTTAAGAAATGACAAGCTCAGATTCTTGTCTACAAATGCTCGCACTTTAGGGAATAAGATCAATGAACTTGAGGCTATAATGGCATCTGAGAATATAGATTTAGTGGCTGTTACTGACACGTGGTTCAATGGGAGTAATGGGATATAACAATACCAGGGTTCTCTCTATACAGGACAGACAGAGAAGGCAAGAAGGGGGGAGGGGTGGCCCTGTATGTGAAAGATAGCATGAAATCTAATTTGATACAAGTTAGCGAGACCAATTTAGAGTCAGTTTGGGTTACCTTGCAGCTTGATAATCATAAGGTAACTCGTGTAGGTGTGATATATAGACCACCTAGCCAAGTCAAATAATTAGATGATCTACTAGTTGAGGAAATAGCTAAAATGACATTGAAGGGGGAAGTTATTATTATGGGAGACTTTAATCTTCATGATGTAAACTGGAAAACCAAAATAGCTAGTTCTGCCAGGAGTACAGATATTCTAAATTCCCTACTGGGATTATCTCTACAGCAAGTAGTTGAGGAGCCAACCCGGAAGGAGGCCATTTTAGATTTAGTATTCACAAATGGGAATTTGATATCTGATATTACTGTAGGGGAAAACTTGGGATCTAGTGATCACCAGTCAGTGTGGTTTACTATAAGTACAGTGACTGAGTCACACCACACAAAAACAAAAGTTTGAGATTTTAGAAAAATTTACTTTTCTAAAATTAGATTAGTGGTATATGAGTCCCTATCAGATTGGAACAGTTTCAATGGAGTCCAGGAGAAATGGGACTACTTAAAAGTGGCACTATTGAAGGCAACAGAAAATTGCATTAGGCTTGTCAGTAAAAGAAAAAAAAGGAAGAGACCACTGTGGTACTCAGCAGAAGTGGCCAAATCCTTAAAAACAAAAAGATAGCATTTAGTAATTATAAAAAAAATTTACCGAGGATGACAGGCAAATTTATAAGATTAGGCAGAGAGAGGCCAAACAAGTTATAAGAGCTTCTAAAGCACAGGCAGAAAAGAAATTAGCTCAGTCAGTGAAAAAAGGCGATAAGACATTCTTCAGATACATAAATGAAAAAAGGAAACTAAAACAAGGAATTACCAAATTAAAAACAAAAGAAGGAAGGTATATGGAAGAAGATAAAAAGCTGACTGCCTCAATGAATACTTCTGTTCAATTTTTACAAACGAAAATGAAGGAAAAGGACCTTAGTTAGGAAAGAAGACTAAGGAATCTTTTGATGCATGTGTCTTTACAGAGGAAGAGGTTCTAAGTCAGCTGTCTAAAATTAATACAAATAAGTCACAGGGGCCTGATAGGAGACACCCAAAGCTATTAAAAGAGCTCAGCGGCAAACTAGCAAAACCATTAACAGATTTATTTAACCAATCACTGTCAACAGGAGTCGTCCCAGAAGATTAGAAATTGGCAAATGTTGTGCCCATTCACAATAAAGGTAGTAGGGAGGAATCGGGCAACTATAGGCCAATAAGCCTAACATCTATAGTGGGGAAATTAATGGAAACCATACTTAAGGAGAGGATTGTGGAACATCTAAAATCCCATGGATTGAAAGAAGAAAAACAACATGGGTTTACTTCAGGGAGATCATGTCAAACTAATCTTATTGATTTTTTTCATTGGGTGACTAAAATAATAGATAACGGAGATGCAGTATACATCGCTTATCTGGACCTTAGTAAGGCTTTTGATGCTGTCTCACATAGAAGGCTTATAAATAAATTGCAGTCTTTGTGCGTGGACTCCTATATTGTTGAATGGATTAGGCAGTGGCTGAGGGACAGACAACAGAGGGTTGTAGTCAATGGAGTATATTCAAACCATGGTCTTGTTACCAGTGGGGTACCTCAGGGATCAGTTCTGGGACCCATATTGTTTAATATCTTTATCAGCGAAATTGCAGAAGGCCTTGATGGTAAGGTGTGTCTTTTGCTGATGACACAAGGATTTGTAACAGGGTTGATGTTCCTGGAGGGATACACCAAATGGAAAAGGATTTAGGAAAACTAGAGGCATGGTCAAAAATCCTGCCACTAAAATTCTATGTTGATAAGTGCAAGATAATGCACCTGGGGCGTAAAAACCCAAGAGCAGAATATAAAATCAGTGATACAGTCCTAACCTCAGTATCTGAGGAAAGGGATTTAAGGGTCATTATTTCGGAAGACTTAAAGGTAGGCAGACAATGTCATAGAGCAGCAGGAAATGCTAGCAGAATGCTTGGGTGTATAGGGAGAGGCATTACCAGTAGAAAGAGGGAGGTGCCACTGCTCATGCCGCTCTACAGAGCACTAGTGAGACCTCATTTGAAGTATTGTGCGCAGTACTGGAGACCATATCTCCAGAAGGATATTGATACTTTGGAGAGAGTTCAGAGAAGAGCTACTAAACTAGTACATAGATTGCAGGATAATACTTACCAGGAAAGATTAAAGGACCTTAACATGTATAGCTTGGAAGAAAGACGAGACAGAGGGGATATGATAGAAACTTTTAAATACATAAAGGGAATCAACAAGGTAAAAGAGGAGAGAATATTTAATAGAAGAAAAACTGCTACAAGAGGACATAGTTTTAAATTAGAGGGGCAAAGGTTTAAAAGTAATATCAGGAAGTATTACTTTACTGAGAGAGTAGTGGATGCATGGAAATGACTTCCTGCAGAAGTGGTAGCTGCAAATACAGTGAAGGAGTTTAAGCATGCATGGGATAGGCATAAGGCCATCCTTTATAAAAGATAGGGCCAAGGGCTATTCATAGTATTCAGTATATTGGGCAGACTAGATGGGCCAAATGGTTCTTATCTGCCGACACATTCTATGTTTCTATGTCTATGTTTCTATGTCTCCCTAACTCACCTCTAAGACACAGTTCACACAAGGGGTGAGATCCGGCTTTACTTAGCCATGCGGTCCATCAGCCTCCTGGCTGTGACCACACCAGTACCTTGGGGGGATATGGTACAAGAGTCCTCCCGACTTTGGCCGTGTGACACCTCTTTCCTCAGGCGTCGCTGGACACCTCAAAACTCAGACTTTCACACAGCCTCGTAGCCCCCCAGCCCTCCTGGCTGGGACCACACAGAGCCTCTGCAGGTATCCTTTTCCAAGTCATCTCTCTGATTTATACAAGGGGGTTGTTTTATCCCCCATTGATTACACAGCAGGCCTCACTTGTGATCACCTCAGGTTAAAGGGAATATCTGTAATGGACTAGGAGTGTGAACTGAGAGACTCCCACTACCAACCTGTTGTTGGGGATGCAACAGCATGTACCATATACAGTATTGTGTATTATTATCACTTCACCAGTAGATGGCACTGTATGTTAAGGTTACCAGTTGTGTATATCTGTAAAACTTGTTGGTTCTCTCTCTCTCTCTCTGTTTATACCAAGATGACTGCTGTTACAGTTTGCTGAAATGTCTTGTATGTTTGGAACTTAATCCACACAAGTAAACCAAGTTCTGCCTCATC
The DNA here is from genome assembly GCF_905171765.1 of Bufo bufo. Lineage (NCBI taxonomy): Eukaryota > Metazoa > Chordata > Amphibia > Anura > Bufonidae > Bufo > Bufo bufo. The sequence goes on from NC_053391.1 coordinate 158,642,287, forward strand.
ACAAGATAATAGTGTCTTCTCTAACCCACAACCAACAGGTTATGGGCCCAGCTCTAGACACTAGAAAAAGGAAAACTATAAGCAAGTAAGTGCTGCATCTACAATCCTAACAAACCCTGTGTGAGGAAACAAGAGCTGCATCCAATTCACTGAAAGATGGCAAGTGCTTCAGATATGAAGTTTACAATAGCAAAGCTCAAAAATACCAACTACCAGCTATGGAAATTTAAGCTTGAAATGTTGTTATCCAAAGATGACATGTGGCAGGTACTAGATACACACAGACCCAATGACAACCCAGAAGAATGGGACAGAAAAAACAGGCAAGCAAAAGCAGTCATAAGCCTATTAGTGGAGGATGATCAACTCATTCATATAAGGAAAGAAAACGCAGCTAAAGGTATGTGGACTGCGTTACAAAAACTGCATGAACGTGCAAGCCTAACAGTAAACTAAATCTGCTGCGCAAACTGTATAAGATGAGGCTGGAAAAAGGGCAGGAAATGGGTGAACATGTAAAGTCTATGTGCAATGAGCAGGACACTGGGTCATTGGGGCTGCTATGCAGTGGGTCAGATTTAGGTGTAACTAAGTTCGTGATGCCAGTTGCAGCTTGCGCAGGTACTGTAAAAGGGCCCTTTAAGATGGTATAGCTCATGTACTAGGTTAGGAATGCCAGAGGGGGATATTGTCTCTGTATTGTGTCAACGGTGTCTCCTACCTTAGTACGGCCGGACTCCTGTATCCTGGCTCACATGCAACAAATTTGAGTGCTGTAAATAGGAGTAATAGAGGAATGATGGAATTCCACACAGAAAAGAAGGTCCAACTTGTCTTTACTTGATGTTATAAGAGCCAGCTTTAGATCCATACAATTTACAGCAATAGTCTAGGGTCCCAGCAGGTATTGGCAATATGTGGCAGGAATTATATCTATATTCTGCATCTGAACATACGCCTTTAAGAATCTGGCAAGTATCTGTCTTCTGCTCTGTCTGTGTTCTGCTTGGTATGGGCCTGACTAGCTATGGAGGTACTTATCTTCTCCTTGTATTTGGAATCTGTACTTACAGGACTGCTCGCAGGGAATGGTGGTTTCTTCCTGGAGATCTAGTAGTTCTGAAGATGGTTGCTTTCTTTGTCATCCAGCTGAGGTAAGGAACTCAGGCTGGGAAAGTTGATCTTGGGTCTCAGGTTGAGGCTTGGATCCCTGGTTGGGGTCCCTGTTTCTGGGAGCTCCTATTCACACAGCCTACCCCAACAGGGGGTGGCTGGTACACTGCCTAGAACTTTCTGCCTTCCCTCTGAAGTAGGATGTGGGAACATTCCACTGCTCCTCAGATAGGGGGAAGCTAGCCTGGAATGGTCTATTCCAGTCTAGGTCTACTAACTGGCTTGGTTCTGCTACATACTGCTGCCACCTGCTGGTGTACATGAATATTACAGCATAAATACAATGCAACAGACCTGGAAAATGCACATTATGGGGAAAATGATGCAAACTTATACCAGATGACATTATGCATATACCTAACATTATGAAGCAGGGGAACAGAAGTTTATTACATACTTCAGGATGTTACATATGCTAGAGATTGTGGACCAGCTGGGTGCAATAGGTGAAGACAATCATGTAGTAGCATTACTGCTATGCAGCCTACCAGAATCATACAGTGCCCTTATGAATGCTCTAGAAACTAGACCAAAAACTGAACAGACAATAAATACGTTAAGGGAAAATTAATTGACTAATATAGCAGGAAAATCTGCATAGTAAAAAGATTGAGAGATCAGAGACAGCTCTGAAGGTGCTTGAAGGCATAAGACAAAGCAAAGAAACCAGAATATGTTTTTCCTGCAAAAAAGCCGGTCATCTGAAAAAGAACTGTTCAATCTGGAAATCTGAGCAACGAAAGCTGGAGTTACCCACAAGAGAAAGAGCTAAAGTGGTCATGAAAGAAAATGAAAGTGCATCATTGAGTGGTACTTTTAAAGTGACTCAGAATAGTACCTCACACGGATGGTACATTGATTCAGGGGCAGCAAGTCACAAGACAAGAGACGAGATATTCTTCACAGAAATTGATTTTAGTGTAAAAGACAAAGTCTTCCTAGCAAATGGGAAAAGTATTGCAGTGAAAGGAAATGGTCAGGGGTTTCTGAACTGCAAAATGCCATCAGGGGGCAAGCAGAGCATCCTTGTAAAGAATGTTTTGTATGTTCCAAGCCTAGAAGGAAGCCTCCTGTCAGTTAAAACCCTTGCAAGCAATGGACTCACTGACCAGTTCAGAGGTAATGAATGCACATTTCAAAATGGAAAGCAAATTCTAGCAAGAGGAAGGTTAAATGAACATCTGTACAAACTCGTCACTGAAAGTGAGAAGGCTAAAGCGGCAACTCATAACCCACATGACAAGTGCATCCACCTGTGGCATAGAAGATTGGGGCATCAAAACCCAGAAGCTATAAAGGAATTTGCAAAGAGAGGTTTATCAGAAGACATGAAAATATTACCTTGCCACACACTAAGCAAGTGCACGTGTTGCATCAAAGAAAAGGCCACCCGAACCTCTCTTTCACAGACCAATCAGAGAAAAACCACTAAACCCATGGAACTGATACACAGTGATTAGGGTTGAGCGAAACCGAACTGTAAAGTTCGGGTTCGTACCGAACTTTAGGGTTTTTTGAACTCGAACCCAAACATTTTCGTAAAAGTTCGGGTTCGAGTTCGGTGTTCGGCGACTTAATGGCACTTTTTGAAAGGCTGCAGGGCAGCCAATCAACAAGCGTTTAACTAGTGTGCCCTTAAAAGCCATCACAGCCACTACTACTACTACTAATGGCATTGCTGTGATTGGCCAGGTGCAGCATGTTTCCCAGCCTCTATATAAGCTGGAGTGACGTAGTGCCGCACGTCACTCTGCTCTTACTAGTTGTAGGGATAGTATGCTGCTGCTGTGAGGGAGAGATTAGAAAAGACTCTGACATCTGCACTTGGTGAGAAGTCAGCAATCTACAGCGTTTTTTGTTTTGGGGGTGCAATGCAACATTTTTGTACCCTGCCCTGAGCCCAGTGAGACTGAAAAAAAGTTTTAATCTGTCTGTTAGTTAGGTGGGCGTCCGCGGCAATTTTGTGCACCAGCACTGCACATGTGCCAGGACCAATCATTTAATCCTGTTTTTGTAGTTCAGTGGCCGACATATACCCATTTTTAAAGTGTACCTGCACTGCATATGTGCCAGGGGAAGGGAAAATAATACCATCTGTGAGTTTAGGGACCCAGGGGGTGACATATCCCAATTTTTTTTCTGTAAAGTACCCCTGTGCTGCATTTCTAAGAGTGAAATATAATCAGTTAAATCCATCTGTTCCATTGTGGGGTGACATATTTGCATTTTTTTATGTAAAGTACCTCTGAGGCCTGCACTGCATATGTGACAGGCTGTACTGCATTCCTGTCAGTCAAATAAAACTATTAAATACCGCTCTTACATTTTTGGGCTTCAAATTCCCATATTTGGGTGTAAAGTACCTCTGAGGCCTGCACATGTGACAGGCAGGCACATAAATACAGCAAATCCATCTGATCCATTGTAGGGGTGACATATCCACCATTTTTTATGTTAAAAACCCCTGTGCTTCATTTGTCAGAGTGAAATATAATCACAGTTAAATCCATCTGTTTCATTTAGGGTTAAAAAAAACTTTTTTGGAGGCAATAAAGTACCTTTTTGCCCTGTGCTGCATTTCTGACAGTCCAATAAAACTGCCAAATACTGCAGTTACATTTTTTGCTGAAAAAATTTCCAGACCGCTCTGGCTTAGACCTCTTGACATCCTTCAGAGGACTCTCCTCTTCAGGTTTCTCATTTTCCACCTGCTGCCCGAGAGCACGCTTAGACTTCTCCAACTCTTAGACGTTCTTCCCGAAGTCATCTTTTGAGCTCATGAGATCTTCCATCTCTGCTCTGACTTGCCTGTTCAGCCTCTCAAATTCACCTTGCTCCTCAAGTACTTCTTCAAGAGCTCTGGCCAAGGAGAGGGCCTTGGTCACCTTCTCTCGAGCATCAGTCTCCGCTTGGTCACGTTCTTCAGCATATCTGGCCGAGGTGGTTTTCTCTTCTGCCAGGAGCTTGTCCAACATCTTCTGTTTCTTCTCCAATTTAGACACAATTTGTTTCTGGTGGTCCAGGTCTACCATCCGATCACACAACTCTTGATCAAGTTGAGCCATCCTGGCTTCCAAATGTCTTTTCTTCTCCAAGAGAGCAGATTTTTCTGAGGCACTGTTTAGAACCTCATCAGCCAGCACATCTCTTTCCTGCTCTGCATGAAGTCTGGATCGCTCAGAAGCTGCAAGTTCCTCTGGAAATTGGAGAATCTCCACTTCTATTAGTGACTTTAGTTCCTTCAGTTCATTCATCTCTTTCTGTGACTCCTCTGGAGATTCCTGCAGTTGCTCTGCGAGAACCGCTAGCCCCATCTCTAGTGTATCTAGGGACTGTGCAGAGCGAGCGAAAACATCTTCAAGTTTGTAGCTGTACTGTCCTGTCAGGTCATCTACAACTGTCTGGATATGAGCTTCAGACACTAGGCTGTCACCCGACTGAACTCTCGTCTCATCAGATATAACTGTCATCTGGTCACTGCTAGTAACCACTTAAGTTTTGCTGGCTCTTGACATGGTAGCCTCACTCTCGGAGTTGCTAACTGTCACGGCACATACGCCACTTATACTGCTCGTGTCAATATTAACCCTGACCTCTAGGGGCACCCATGAGTCAATCCCCACCTGGGACATTTTATTAATCATAAAAACCTGTGGAGACTGCACATCCACCTCTGGTACGTGTGGTACACCCCTCAGCATTGCCACAGTTTCCTGCACATTCACTACAGTGGGTTTACTCAGCTGTGAGCTCTCAACATCAATCAGCATTTTTATACCGCATACATTCAGGTTCTTAGCAGATGTGGAAACTTACCAAATACTTAAAAAGAATCCCTCCTTGGAGTTTCAAGCAAAACTAGAACAACTGCTGACTAAGGGTTTTAAGGATGGGATTATCAATAAGAAGGATTTTGATTATTTGAATAATAAATTTCCAGTAACCCCTGTCATATATTTTTTGCCGAAGATCCATAAAAGCCAAACCAATCCACCAGGTAGGCCGATTGTGTCTGGTTTTAATTCACTCACCAGTCGTTTGGGAGAATATGTTGATTTTTTTTCTCCAAAAGTATGTCCTTTTAATGCCGTCCTTCCTGAAGGACTCCAGGAGTGTCCTGGATTTTGTCAGAGAATTTGACAGTTGTCCTACAAACTTATGGTTGGCCACTATTGATGTGTCTTCATTATACACTGTGATTCACAAAGAATTGGGGCTTAAAGCTATTAAACAAGCACTGAATAATGACCCCCTAATGACAGGACAGCAAGAGAGTTTTATTCTTGATTGTTTGGATTTTTGTTTGAGTTATAATTATTTTTGGTATAAGGAGAAATATTATCTGCAACAGAGTGTTACGGCGATGGGGGCGAAATTCGCCCCCAGTTTCGCTAATATTTTCATGGGGTTCTGGGAAAGTATGACCATCAAGCCTGTACTGAATAAAACCATGGAAGTTGGAGAGTTAATAGTTTGGAAGAGATTCATCGATGATTGTCTGGTTCTATGGAAAGGGGAGAAGCAGGGTTTGTTGGAATTCATTGAAGGGTTAAATGACAACCAGTTGAATCTATCCTTTACTAGC